>NC_054710.1:8133710-8203710 GCF_016097555.1 Gigantopelta aegis
CCCACCGACGGGGATCGATCCCACACATCGACCGCGCATCGAGTATTTGTACCACTGGGCTTCGTCCCTCCCCAACCTGGAAGCGATGCTGGCTGGAGGTATTGATGCGTAGACTCCGTTGAAAACTACCAGACTGACATATTTAATGGACAGGCATTCGCTACAAGTGGTACTATCACATTAAGCGGTGCGACAATTCAGGTCGTATTAACTTATACACGAGAATGATCCGAGAGGACGGATTGAACTGATGGGATGAACTTCTCTGTGATCGCATTAGCCCTTACTGGAAGAATTGGCGTTAGTAGATTCTTTACAACTTCAGGAGATCCGCATGCAGTGAACTGTTTATAATCAACTACAGCTGGGAGCAACGGCGCATAGCTTACGCGTGGACGGTCCTGGGTTCGTGTTCCGGTGTTGACGTAGACCAACATAATGTGCACAGCTATAACGGATGTGTGAAAACATTACACCGAATTTTCGCTCACCGCAGATCATTATTAACGCTATCTTGAAGGAAGGAAATGTTTTATTTAACGACGCACTCAACACATTTTATTTACGGTTATATGGCGTTATTTCAATGGTAAGAGACAAGATATAGCTGAGTAGTAGAATACAAGCGTGAAGTGTAAGATGTTGCAGGATCAACTAGCATCGATAGACTGTGCCACCAATACGGTCTTAACGAGTAATCAGGAATGTTTTATTTAACGACGCACTCAACACATTTTATTTACGGTTATATGGCGTTAGACATATGGTTAAAGACCACGCAGATATTGAGAGAGGAAACCCGCTGTCGCCACTTCATGGGCTACTCTTTTCAATTAGCAGCAACGAATATTTTATATGCACCAAACCACAGACAGGATAGCACATACCACGGCCTTTGTTACACCAGTTGTGGAACACTGGCTTAACGCTGTCTTGAACAAACAACCTTATCTGAACCATGCGCGTGGCGGGGTGTAGCCCAGTGGTACAGCGCTCGCTTGCTACGCGGTCGGTTTGGAATCGATCCTAGTCGATGGGCCCATTCGTGTATTTCTCGTTCCAGCCAGTGCATCACGACTGGTATATCAACGGCTGTGATATGTGCTATCCTGTCTGTGGGATGGTTCATATAAAAAGTTCCCTTGGTACTAATGGAAAAATGTACTGGGTTTCCTCTCTAAGACTGTATGTCAAAATTATCAAATATTTGACATCCAATAGCTGATGATTAATAAATCAATGTGTTCTAGTGGTGTCGTAAAAGACAATAAACTTATGGTCTCACGTGCGGGTATAAATCTGTTTGCACATATACTGAAATGCAAACTGACAATTTTTTTAAAAAGAGTTAAACCTGATAATTGTCAATATTATAATAAAATAATCCCGAACTGAAATATTTTATACTAAAAAACAAAGATTGACCAAAAAAATTCCAAATATATTTGTAAACAGGTCGACTACGTTAAAACAGTGCATCTGACCTTTATTAAAGGCATAATGTCACGGATTTAAGGACCTTATTTCTCTAAAAATAAATAAAAATTAGATTAATTGTTGGAAACCAAATCTAGCTATCGCATCACCTTAATTGAACCATGATGGAGTGAAATCCATGTCATCCCTCTCGGCAATTTTAGTTTTTGAATTATGGACCATTGCCATAATTCAATTATTTTTTACAAAATATCATTAATAAATGGAGTATGGTGGTTATGAAGATGGTTGGATAAAGTACATTTAGGGACAAATCAAATTATTTTTGTTCAGGTAATTCTTAGTTAAACCATTAAATAGGTCAGTGGTCTGTGACAATATGCCTTTAAATAGGTCAGTGGTCTGTGACAATATGCCTTTAAATAGGTCAGTGGTCTGTGACAATATGCCTTTAAATAGGTCAGTGGTCTGTGACAATATGCCTTTAAATAGGTCAGTGGTCTGTGACAATATGCCTTTAAATAGGTCAGTGGTCTGTGACAATATCCCTTTAAACAACCACTACTAGTATAAGGACTCGTTTTTGAAAACCCATTAACAAAGGTTAACAAGTCTATACATCTGTAGTTGGGGAAAGGAGCATAAGCGTACAAGGGGTGGGGGGGGGGGGCGGGAGGGAGGCAACTGCACCCCCTAGTGCTGGAGCAAAACACCACATTCGGGCAAAAACTATAGGGTTGGGGTCACTGTCTCACAATATGTTTTATATTACACATGGTATACTTAGTTTTATATACATATATATAAATGGCAAACTATTTAATATTTACTCACGTATAGATATAATCCACACGCGTTATGTATATTGTTGCTGTTGTCGATAATTTGTTTGTTTTTTGTTTTGTTTGGTTTTTGTTGTTGAATTTTTAAAAATTATTATTATCTGGGACCAAAAAGGAAAAAGAAAAAAGAAAAAAGGAAAATAAGGTATGCATTGAATTAATATTGATAAAAAAAGTATCATGAACAGGTATGTGAAGGAGTAGAAAGAAAGGAATGTTTTATTTAACGACGCACTCAACACATTTTATTTACGGTTATATGGCGTCAGACATATGGTTAAGGACCACACAGATTTTGAGAGGAAACCCGCTGTCGCCACTACATGGGCTACTCTTCCGATTAGCAGCAAGCGATCTTTTATTTGCGCTTCCCACAGGCAGGACAGCACAAACCATGGCCTTTGTTGAACCAGTTATGGATCACTGTTCAGTGCAAGTGGTTTACACCTACCCATTGAGCCTTGCGGAGCACTCACTCAGGGTTTGGAGTCGGTATCTGGATTAAAAATCCCATGCCTCGACTGGGATCCGAACCCAGTACCTACCAGCCTGTAGACCAATGACCAAACCACAACGCCACCGAGGCCAGTATGAAGGAGTAGAAAGTGCGAAGAATGTATTTTAGAAAATATCTTTTTACCATGTATTTCGGTCATTCTACCCTCAAACTGAGTTGTAATCTGCAACCCATGTAAAAATGCATAGTGATACGTTTGCAACCCTATATAGCTGTTTGGTAGTAATGCTGATATGAATAAATGCTGTTATTCAGATTCGGGTATGTTCAATTCTGGCAAAAACAAGCCTGCCGTACCCCACCCCCCACCCCCACCCCCCTTACAAAAATAGAAAGGAGAGATAATTAAAAAGTGGTATCTGAACGTACGGTGTATTTCTATGCCCGTATAAAAGAATCAAATCCCAACCTGTCTGTTTTCCTCTTTCATCATGCATGGAATCAAATTTCTAGTGTCTTCAGGGTTGGGTTTTTTTGGGGTTTTTTTTTATAATTTTGATTTATTAATCATCGGCTATTGGATGTCAATCATTCTGTAATTGAGACATATAATCTTAGAAAGAAAACCCGATACATTATACCATTAGTAGCAATGGATCTTTTATATGCACTATCGCACAGACAGGATAACAAATACCACAGCCTTAGATATACCAGTCGTTGTGCACTGGCTGGAACGAGAAATAGCCTAATGGACCCACCGACGGGGATCGATCCTAAACCGACCGCGCATCAAGCTAGCGCGTAACCACTCGGCTACGTCCCTTAACCCCTTAGCTTGCGACTGAGTAATCTATTGAAACTATTGCAATTGCACAAAATGTTTGTAAATCGCCTTCATATATCTGAGTGTAAATAAACTTCTGTTATGTTCTGTCGCAATCTGATTAAAATTATTTCTGCTGGTCTACCAGTAGATCTAACAGCATTACGTGGACTCCCATGTCCAGGTGACATTTCATCTATAAATAACATTTAAATATCGACCAATTACACTTCGCCTTTTATAGCGTTATTCGGGAGCATACAAATTCTAAAAATATCTGGCGACACTATTCATTCAATAGGCGAACTTGTTGGGGTGGGGTGGGGGCTGGGGCATGTCCCAAAATCACACCCCTGTATATATACTCAAAACAGTGTGTAAAATTGTTTGTACCGTTTCTCTATATAATAATAATAATATGTGCTGTATGGATATAAAATGTTTGATTAATTAATCATCGGCTATTGGATGTCAAACATTTGGTAATTCTGACACGTAGTCATCAGAGGAAACCCACTAAATTGTTTTCCAATGCAGCAAGGGATCTTTTATATACACTTTCTCACAGACAGGAAAACACACACCACGGCCTTTGACCAGTTGTGATGCACTGGTTGGAACGAGACAAATGTATGGATATTGTCAGTAAAATGTTGTTTAGAGAAAGAAAATAGCTGAGGTAGTAAACAGAATTTTAAAAAATTAATAACACAGTCGGAATCAGTTATTTCAAAATTAATCTTCCTCGTAAAATAATTTTTATTTTTGTCACTTGCACCATTTTAAATGGCGTAGAATAAATACTAAACGTGTTCGTTTTCTGCGCCAAAATGAACGCCTTGTTGGATTTGATAGTGACAGCGTATTCACATCAATTGAAGTCAGCCAACAAAGTAATAACTTTTGTAACTTCCAGCCAATTTTCATTATCACAGAAGTTAATGAAGTAAAATTCTATAACCCTGCCCCTTTCGTCAGTGGGTGCTGGAACTGTGTTAGAGCCCCAATTTTGGAATGTTTGACATCCAGTAGCCGATGATTAATAAATCAATGTGCTCTAGTGTTGTCATTAAACAAAACAAACCTTTTTCACCTTTCTCTCTGCAAATAGTCTTGAACAACCAGGCTTATACATCAATATCTATGTGAGGAATACGTGTGTATACAGGCCCGTACGCAGAAAATTATAAGGGGGTGCGTAATCGACGGCCAAAAGGGCCGGAGTTGCTGGGGAGGTCCGGTGGCATGCCCCTCCGAATTTGTTTTAAATCTGGAATGCAGGAGATGCATTTTCCTGCATTCCGGGATGTAAATTTGAAACGTTTCTTTGCCTCAAAATATGTCAAATATATTTTTTACACATCCACGGACGGATCTTGGCAGACTATGGGGGGTGCGTATGTACCTCTCGCACCCCCCCTGCGTATGGGCCTGGTATACCTGAATAATATATGTGTAACCATGTGGGTTTTATTGTTTTAATGATTTTATTATGCACAACGCACATGCACCTAAACCTTTGGCTAGGAGCTGTAGGGACATGCATTTACCTGTCTTTACATATGACCTCTGACCAGGGACAGTGACGATCAACCAATAGACTGGCCAGCTGTGTTTGACCCAGTTGGTGGCTATTCACTGTCACTCACCTGACATTCCTTGACACATCACGAGCTGCACAGGCCACGCACTCATCTGCTTTAATCTTACACTGGAATAATTGGTGAGTTATATTTCTACTTTTCTAATTCACTTTACTATTTTACTAACATATAAAGTACAGTTTATAAATTACAAATAAGGTTTAAATAAATAACTACTTCAATTAACATTTACTTTGATAAAGGAATAAACTGAATTAATGTAAGTATTAGAATTTGGGCGTGGCACTTACGCTGTAACAATAATGGATATTCCTATAGCCAAGCCATGTTAAATGAGTCGTTATTATTGTTTTAGAAATGTATGTGAATAGTGTGTATGTGTGTATATTAAATTAGAAATGTATTAGTTTTAGTTTACTTGTTTCTTGTAGACGTTTGACGCTTTTTCATCATGTTACCGCCCTAAAGCCCACAGCTAAAGGTATTGGTATTTCAATGGGTCTAGGTAAACCGTATCACCTGTGGAGATAGGTTTGTGTAGCTTACCTTTATTTTATTATGCTATATATCGCCATATGTGTAATTGTTTGCTGTAAATAATGATTTAAGATTATCGGCGATTGATTAATGTTCAGTTGTTTAACGTACGGTAATTCTGTATGTGTATTATGTCTATATTTGATGTTTACTGTGGCGATGTTAACTATTGCTCAGTGTATCGTTCTTTCTTTTGTTCAAGCGATTTGCTATTATTTGTAGATAATAACTAGACTGCAGAGTGTATTTATATATATTTTAATGTGTTTTTATATGGTGTTTTAAGACTGTTTATATATAGTTGTGAATGTATTTTAATAATGCTATTTTTGCTTATAAGGTTTGTTTCACTATATATCCTTATTCTCCGGAATAAAGAACCCTGTTAAAATATCTTCACCGAGTCCAGTTGTCTTTTCGGGGAAGTAACATATGTATAGCATGATTATGTGCATTAACGTGGTCCAAACAAACAACAACACTGAATGTTACGAAAACAGATTTTGGTAATTTATTATCGTTACACAGTTCATATAATATTCAACATTAACAGAAATTATTTTAGGATATATTCATAAATAAACGTATTGTCGTAACATTAAGTAACAATAACTGGTTCAAACCCCAAAATAAATAAAACCTCTATCTGTACATATAGCTTATAACACAGATGTGCAAATGTTGTATAAATGTACGTATTAATTAGGAACCCTACGACCGTTTCTTAAATTAAAGTGAAAACCGACATGCTGGTTGGAGCCTTAAGCGTACGGGGCAGGGAGCGAGGGAGAATACCCTCCTCCCAGTGATGGCGCAAAACATCAAATTCGGACAAAAATTATAAATATATTCAGGCAAAATGTGCTAACCGCAGACCTTGTTACCATGTATTTCTATCATTCTACCCTCAAACCTAGTTGTAGTTCATGTTAAAATGCGTTGTGATTCGTTTGTCTCTACTAGACAACAAAGCATCCTCTTAGCAAGTCTTTTTGCATTACACTGCGATATCGCAAAGTTGCGAGAGTTTAGTGAATTTGGTAGCAATGCTAATATGAATAAAATATGTTATCCAGATTCGGGCATTTTTGTTTAATTCGGGCATTTTTGTTTAATTCGGGCAAGAGTCAGCTTCCCCACCTACAAAAATGGTCGGATCTTGGTGTTGGGAAGAACGCTGGACTAAAGTTTGTGGTCTAACCTACGTCTTTGCGACGCAATTACGAATCACACCAGTGCCAATAACAAGCCCTGCCGTACACCCATTTCCCAGTGCCACAGTACCATGGGTGTGAAGAAGAAGAAGAAGTTTGTTTTGTTTACCGACACCACTAGAACACATTAATTTATTAATCATCGGTTATTGGATGTCAAACATTTGGTAATTCTGACTAGAAGTCATCTTTCGCACAGGCAGGAACGTACGGTTGGGACGAGAAACAGCCCATCAGTTGAATGGATCCACCGACGTGGTTCGATCCTGCGACGCAAGCACATGAAGCGAACACTCAACCAACTGATCTAGATCCCCCCTCCCCCACTCGGGGTATGCGAGCACAAGTGAAATATCACTTGAACATTGGTTACTAAAACAATATATGAGAGACGTTAGAAATCTACTTTGACGATAAACATTGCATACGTTTTGTTAAAGTTGCACAGCAACAGAATGTAAATCCAGCCTTTCGCCAAATGTCGTATGCTTAAGGTATGATTCGTAGAATCGGTCGAGGAGTTCCGACTGATACCTTGTGTAATATCAAAGGACACGCACTGTGCCTATGAGTTTGTATTTTTGCAAACACAAACATGCGTGCCGAACTAGTGTTCTACGACTGGCCGTGGTTTGTACGGTCATGTCATGTGTGTGGGGGAAGTGGCTATAAATGACCCTGGGAAAATATAGCAGGTTTTCCATGAAAATTATATGCCAGAGCTACCAAATATTTGACATCCAATAGCTGATGATTAATAAATCAATCTGCTGTTCTAGTGTTTAGACTTTAATCTTAACATCACTGAATTAGCAACTCGACTGCCGTGCGACAAATCTATGACATACACATATATATTTATAAAATCATAATTTTTGTTGTTGTTGTAAATTTGTAGATGACGTAAACAAAACGCTGCACCGTACCCTTGCATAAATGAAGAACAAATTAAAAAAAGAACGAGCAAAGCCTACATTACGTCACTTCCGTTCGTCTTTTCGGCCTTGAGCATGCTAACGTTCGCGAATCAGTTAACTGGTTCCCAGACATGGTCATACAGTGTAACATAAAGCGCACGTGTAGTTTGTGCATGAAAAGTCTTGCCAATCGGCAACCAGTCTGGCGCGCGCGTGTGAGAGAAGATACAGTATCTGTCATTCCAGTCGTTTTGTCGAAACAGGACTGTTGGAGAGTTAATGACAAACACCAAGGTATCAGTCAGTTTGTTAAGAATTTCCGATTTGGGGCCTATTTCACTACACTCTCGCACCTTTGCGATATCGCAGTGCAATGCTAAAAGACTTGCAAAGAGGATGCTTTTATTGTCTAGCAGAGCCTAAGAGAGCTTTGTGAATTAGGTCCCTGATAAAAAAAACGATGGACTGGTTGTTATAAAACTGGTATCTATCTTTTTTAAAACTATAGTGTACATAGTAATATGCACAGACCACTTCATTGTTTAAAAGGGTCTATTAGAAAAAAAAGAGAAGAAAAAGTATGATTTTCCTTTAAATGGTACAGTAGCACCAATGTTTTTACTTTTGTATGAAAATGTTTATATGGATAGATTCCTTTGAAATTCCCTTGGAATCAATTATTTCAAATTTTGTTTTAAAGAACGTACGTACGAAGTTACTGGAGATACAAATCTTATCATATTATGTCGATTAGGATGGCCTGTAAATGCCTTGAATATACAGATACTCTCATTCCAAGCAAGAAGCGTAAGCATATTTTGATAATCCAAAAATGGATATCTAGTCGAAAACATTTCAATGGCTACAAACTCAGAAACGGCCATTTAAGTTTACACACGACCATTTGCCGTGTCGTTACTTGTTGAAGCAGCTTAATATTTTCCGGTTTAGGAAATAGTTCCTCATAAAATAAAAAAATACTGCAATATTTTAATATGCTTTTTGAAATTTTTCTTTGAGGGTTACAGTTATGATGACCTCTGTAGTATTTAACTAACCCATTGGTTTGAAGTAACTTGTTATATGTAGTACTAACTGAAACAAACTGTACAAGTGATATAGTACCACTTGTATAACAGCAACACGAGGCGGTGCTCAGGCATTAGGGCTGTTAACTGAACAATTTCCAGGTCGATCTGTGTTGACTTTTTTTTTTACACCGTACTTGTCAGTTGAGAAGCACTCCCTAAAATGAGTAGTCTCATAACTGTCTCGATAGTGTTGTATTTTTCACAGAATATATTCTGACATAGATATTGTATTGAAAGGCATGTAATAATTAATGGTGGTGTGTAACCTTAAAGGTGTTTGTAGACAATAATCCCAAACCGGAAACGTCTGGGACGATAGAGACTAACATGGTTAGTGCATGAAGCGTTTGGTTAACACGTCTTCCACTGAAAACATCCGACGTTCGCGAAGATAGAACATACATTACATTGCAGCTTTGTATGCACTGCAAATTGTGTACCTCGCACACAGCTGGACTATTGCTACAATTACCTTAAATATTAAGGCAATACCTAATACGTCACTCTGTCTATAATTCACGTTAACCCGCACTTGGCTGTTTGGAGTAATCTTAAAAAATGTAATGTCGCTTTAAAATACAAGCATATGAACATATGACAGTCTAGCAGTTTGAACAACAATTCAATTTTGCTACTGACGAGTTTTAGAAAATTACAGACGCTTTAGTTAGTCGACTACATGCTTTCCTAAAATAATACCAAGGTGTATTGCATTCAAGTGGACCAATATCTTCTGGGGAAAGACAATTTTGAGATACCAGTGTAATTATATATCTGAATATGTACCCGCTGGTTTAGTTATAAGTAGAATAGCGAAAGATAGTCATAATTGTTTTTATAAATGACACTTCCTTAAAAGTGTATTAAAGCTTAAAGGCATACTGTCACAGATTTAAGGACCTTATTTCTCTCAAAATGGATAATAAATACATATTAGATTAATTGTTGGAAACCAAAGCTAGCTATCGCATCACCTTAACTGAACCATGATGGAGTGAAATCCATGTCAACCCTCTCGGCAATTTTAGTTTTTGAATTATGGACCATTGCCATAATTCAGTTATGTTTTACAAAATATCATTAATAAATGGAGTATGGTGGTTATGAAGATGGTTGAAAAAAGTACATTTAGGGACAAATCAAATTATTTTTGTTCAGGTAATACTTTGTAAGACCATTAAATAGGTCAGCGGTCTGTGTCAATATGCCTTTAATACAGACTAATTTGCCCTACCGATTCATATCAACTTCCCAACAGATTTTTGTTTTCAACTAGAATTTATTGCTTCTTTTTCTTCGTTTTTGTGAATGTAATATTTGTAAAATAGAATAAACCATCGATCAATCCAACGATGACAAACACAGACAGATCGGCCGTATAATAAAAATTAGATCTATGCTTGAGAATTGATTTTGTATTCAATAAGAAAATCGATGTCTCCTAAATAAAAAAAACCCCAAAGATACAAAAACTCTTACAAAATAAACCCAACAACTCCCCTCTCTAGAAACCCCCCCCCCCAAAAAAAAAAAAAAACCAACAAAAAAACCCCCAACCATTTATTATTTTGATCGTAAACGTTGTTTGCCGATTTGCATTGATATAATAACAACCGCAGATTTGTTATAAACGTCGTATAGCGGGCACGTTCTCCAAAAGCTTTTTATTGCAGTTAATTTATAGAAACGCAACACTGGAAATATCTGACACGTATCAGACATAAGGGTGTAGTGGGCGCGAATACGTCATTATTCACTAGGGGTTGGGGGATGGTGTAGGAATTAGCTTGAGGTGCTTGCGTCGCAGGATCGAACCACCGCAGTGGATTCATTCAACTGACTGGGTTTATTTTCTCGTTCCAAGCAGTGCACCACAACTGCACAAAGGCCGAGGTATGTGCTTTCCTGTCTGTGGGAAAGTGCATATAAAAGATCCCTTGCTGCATTAGGAAAAATGTAGAAGGTTTCCTCTTATGACTACGTGTCAAAATTACCAAATATTTGACATCCAACCGCCGATGATTAACTACACACTGTGCTCAAGTGGTGTCGTTAAACAAAAACAAACTGTAACTTTTATTACAGTGTTAATTTATAGAAACGCACCAGCCGAGATATCCAGATATAACGCTGTATTGGGCGCGAACACGTCATTGTTCTCTGGAACTGAATTTTTACTGCTTCATTTTCAGTCAGTCTTTGTGAGACTGAACCCGCTCTGAGGTGAGATTTGTTTCACGACTTAAGCACCCTGTGTTGTTAGTTTTTGAGAAATAGGATCTGGCAATGGGTCACAAGATAATGATTTACACACCGAGTGGACAGGCCCATCTGAATTTCGCATTCCAAACCAAAGTCATGACTGGTGTATCAAAACACACGGACCATGATGTATAATATCTTGTCTTTCAGGCCCCGTGCTTATAAACGTTAAAGTCCAAACTTTAACGTCATGGCAACGCCATTCAAATAACATTACGTTAAAGTCTGGACTTTATTAAAGTCTAGACTTTAAGTTTTATAAGCACGGGCCCTGGTCATCGACACTACAACCCGATCAGGCATGTGGCAGCAGCGAGTTTCTTCTCAGTGTCCAGACAAAATTATCGCAATTGCCACACACAACAGACACTGAATATCCTGTCTGTGTGCTAAATAATATTGGTTCTGAATTGTACGTCATAATCAACACCATACATTCAAAGCAACTGCTAAAAGGAAGAGTAGGAATAATTAAAATCGTAGTACATTTCAGGACATCAGCACCCTCAATGTCTGCCTGCTTCCGCCGTTCCTAATTAAAGGCATATTGTCACAGACCACTAACCTATTAAATGGCCTAACAAAGTATTACCTGAACAAAGATATATTTGATTTTCCCCTAAATGTACTTTATTCAAATATCTACGTAACCACCATACTTATTAATGATATTTTGTGAAAATAATTGAATTATGGCAATGGTCCATAATTCAAAAACTAAAATTGCCAAGAGATATTGACATGGATTTCAATCCATCATGGTTCAATTAAAGTGATGCGATAGCTAGATTTGGTTTTCAAAAATTAATGTAATTTTCATTTATTATCAATTTTTAGAGAAATAAGGTCCTTAAATCTGTGACAGTATGCCTTTAAGATCTTATAGCTTTTTTATTTAACTAATTTGACTAATACATCATTTAGAATGGCTGCATCATAAATATTTGAAATAAATGAACTACACACCTTATCGGTTGTGACAGTCTGCGATTTCGTATCACATAGTTGTACTCCTATAGAACACCCGACAATAAAAAATAACACAAATCCAACAGCACTAACAGCGCCATCGACACATTCACAATGTGACGACGACCGTAACATTATTGTTATATAAATATAGACAATATGCACAGATATAACTATTGATTGCTCATCCGTATGTACATAAATACGTTATACACACACAATCACGTCATGCAAGTAGCAGTATTCATCTATGTATATGGAGATTGATAAGACTTTTTGACGCAATAGCCTTATCACACGAGCACAGGTGATTGAATTAGCATATTCAGTTCCAACAATCTTCTCAAATCGTACCTGACCAGAACACTCGTGCAACTGAATATATATATATATATATATATATATATATATATATATATATATATATATATATATATATATGTTATTGAGCATCTGGACCTTCCATGTGATTGGTCAGGGCAAACCAAGATGGCCACCACAACAGGACCTCCCATTTGATTGGTCAGGGCAAACCAAGATGGCCACCACAACAGGAACTCCCATGTGATTGGTCAGGACAAACCAAGATGGCCACCACAACAGGACCTCCCATGCGATTGGTCAGGGCAAACCAAGATGGCCACCACAGCGTTATCCCTGATGGTTGGTGAGTGAGGACGGTGTTATTTACAGGGCTCCATGAGCAGTTTTCTGAACGCCTTCCTGAACTCCGGGTTGAAGATAGTGTATATGACCGGGTTGAGAAAGCTGTTGATGTAGCCCAGCCACACGAGTATGCCCAGGACCAGCGGGTCCATGTTGCACGCCGGATGACTCTCCAGGTCGTACCGGATACAGATGGCGCTGATGATGTTCATTGTGAAGAAAGGCCACCAACATAACAAAAATACACCTGCAAGTAAACAGGGAACACTTAATATACATATATACACCTGCAAGTAAACAGGGAACACTTAATATACAGATATACATTTACATAACAAAAATACACCTGCAAGTAAACAGGGAACACTTAGTATACACATATACATTTACATAACAAAAATACACCTGCAAGTAAACAGGGAACACTTAATATACAGATATACATTTACATAACAAAAATACACCTGCAAGTAAACGGGGAACACTTAATATACACATATACCTTTACATAACACAAATACACCTGCAAGTAAACAGGGAACACTTAGTATACACACATACATACATACATACATATATATATACACCTGCAAGTAAACAGGGAACACTTAATATACATATATACATACATACATACATACATACATACATATATATATATATACATATATATATATATATATATATATATATATATATATATATATATATATATATATATATATATATATATGTGTGTATGTATGTATATAATATGTGTGTGTGTGTGTGTATGTATATAATATGTGTGTGTGTATGTCTATATGTATGTGTGTGTGTGTGTGTGTATATACACACACACACATACATATAGACACATACACACACCACACACACACACACGCACACACAAACACACACACACATACATACATATATATATATACACACACACACACCACACACACACACACACACACACAAACACACATACATAAATTTCTTTTATTATTATTATTATTATTATATATTATTGTACACATACACACATATAATGATAATAATAATAATAATAATAATAATAATAATTAAAAAAAAAAACACACAAAAAAACCCATTATAATAAAGGCTACCAACATTACACAGATACACCTAAAAGTAAAACAAAACCCCCACATAACATGCATATACAGTACATAAACTGAACCGGTGAACATAACAAAAATAGACCTGCTAATAAACAATGAACACATACATATACACATATACACATACACATACACATACACATACACACATACACATACACATACACATATACAGTAGAGGTCACCAAGATAAACAAACCTCCTTCCGGTATACAATAAGCCCATTGATATACATCTACATAGGTAGACAAGAAAACAATCTGATTAAAATTAGTTCTACTGGTTTGACCAGTAGATCTAACAGCATTGCGTGGACTCCCATGTCCAGGTGACATTTCATTTATAGATAATTTGAATATCGACCAATCACACTTCGCCTTTTATATCGTTATTCGGGAGCATACAAATTCTAAAAATATCGGGCGAGACTATTTATGCAATAGGCGAACTTGTCGGTTTATTTCAACATTGAAAAAACAGAGGAAAAGTGCAGTAATAAACTCTGGATTGTATACTAGTATAAACATACTTTATGGCTATACCATCACGTTTTTCTTTCGTCTTGAAACGACTTTTATATAAAATTTTATATTGAAATTAGTTTCCGGCATACTTCGTAATTCACCCGAATCATTTCGTATACCCTCGGCATAATCCCGAATGTTTTCAAATTCTTTTCAAATCACTGGCATGATTTTGCAAGTAAGGTTTTGATTGGTCGAATGAAAGGTCAACTGGACATGAGCTTCAACGGGCTGCTGTTAGATCCAAATGTAATAGTGGAGCTAATTTTAATTAGATTGGACAAGAAAACAAAGACAAACATCTGCGAGTAAACAATACACTCATAATACACATTCTGACAGACAAACACACAGGTAGTGTAGTATAAAGGCGATTGGATCATAATAGACTAATATTTCTCTAAATGTTACGTAATAAACTTTTTCATTTACTTAATGGTTGTCTGTTATTTATTTTTTATTCTTCGGGGTAGAAAGAAAAAAAAAACCTCATCAAGGAACATTACATCTGATGACATCACGTTCGTCTAGAAGTCAACGAAGTGGCGTTGCTATGACCGGATGAATTACAAAGTGATGCCTTTTTACCCACGGTATGAATGGAATATCTGGTTTTCGTGTGGTCTTTTAAAAAGTTGAATTACAAACACGTTTAACTCGATTCTGTATTCATATAGAGCTTGGCAGAACTATAAATATCATATAGAAAAAAAAGACATTTGATATTGTAAAAAGAAAAAAATATTCTTTAGAACTGATCCCATTTGTGAAGAGTCCTTCTGATGGAAATAACCCTTATAGATGTTACTGAAACATAATAGTATAACAAGAACTCTCTCATGACATGTGAATTGTTGCAGAACCTTTATTAACGTTTTTGTTGTGAGCTTTTGTAAAACTAAATTAAGACGTCGTGTCAAAAAACCTGCGCGTTGGAAAATTACTTTGAAAAATCCAATGCACTGGCGAAAGGTTTGCGTTTGAATCAATAGTCGTACAAGACGAGTGACAGACATTATAAGGAAATCTTTACAAATTCACTTTCTCTGTTCACAAATACATCACGGCATGTCTGCGCACCGCAGGAACAGACGATAATTTGATGATAGCATTACGTGTGTCAAATGATGTTGCGTCTAAGTGAGATTTGTAATAGCCTAGAAACAAGTGTAAATAATCCTCGCCCGTAGCCAACTATCACAAAACTCTCACAATAATGAAGGACGGTGTACTTCTCGTACTGTGTAGTACATGTATGCAGCTTCAATGGCGAAGGCAGGGTTTTATATTAGGAAGGGTGGGAGGGAGGAGAGGGGGTAGCCCATATTGGGAGAGGCCATCTCACACTATGTATATATGTATGTATGTATGTATGTATGTATGTATGTATGTATGTATGCATGCATGTATGTATGCATGATTTTATAAAATTGAATAGCTTAACAAAACGTTTGGGGGCATGATCCCTGTGACCCCTCCCCCACGCCACTGTGTAGGTTCAGGTGAATCGAGTAATATGATCGGCTGCTCCTCTCTCCCTCTCTCTCTCTCTCTCTCTCTCTCTCTCTCTCTCTCTCTCTCTCTCTCTCTCTCTCTCTCTCTCTCTCTCTCTCTCTCTCTCTCTCTCTCTCTCTCTCTCTCTCTCTCTCTCTCTCTCTCTATATCTCTATATCTATATATATATATATATATATATATATGCCTTGCAATCGCTGTACATATATTGGCAAGATATAATGCCTAGGATGAATTTCTATGTTTTCTCCCACTGACCACAATATAGCTTTTTGGTAAGCATCTTCTTTTATCCTGGTTAAGCTAAACAAAGAAATGTTGACGTTTGGTCATATATCGTAAACAGACGAAGCGGTGTGAGAATATCATAATAATAATGAATAACTTTAATAAGATATTTTATAAGATAAGTAAATTTGTTTTGTTGTATAGATATGGTAGGTTACATGGCTACAGACGACAAAACAATCAATATGGTTTGTCCTACAACTCTGTAAATCTCTGTAAAACGGCTACGTTGTGGAATAAAACAATTTATTTAATTAATGTATTTGTATTATATATATATATATATATATATATGTGTGTGTGTGTGTGTGTGTGTGTGTTATAAGTAAAATAATCGGTTATTTAAGACATCGGCTTTATCTTGGTTAGATTGAATAGCGAATGCCGCTCGACAGAGCCTCACAGCCTTCGTTATTTTAACGCCGATGTCTTATGACAATAACCAGTACATTGTCTATGCAAGTATAGTATGGAATGCCATAGTAATTATTCTCTAACCAGATAACAATAGTTTGTCAGTGTGTTGAAAGCAAATGAAGTTGCGCATCAAAGGAGAAATTTATAGAAACAGTTTTTCAGTATGTTTGCAAAAAGGATCACTCGCTGAATATCCCCATTGAGATAAAACGTATATTTTGTTTAACAACACTAGACCACATTGGTAAATTAATCATCGGCTATTGGATGTCAAACGTTTGGTAATTTTGACTCGTAGTCATCAGAGGAAACCCGCTACATGTTTATAATGCAACAAGGGATATTTTATATGCAGTTTCCCACAGACAGGAAAATACATGCCACAGCCGTTGACCAGTTGTATTGCACTGGTTGGAACCCATTGAGATTTACCAGACACTAATGTTATGTAGAGTATAAGCACATGCCTTTTACGTCAGCGGGTGGTGTTGCCAAAACCATTATTAATAACACAGCCTAAAAGTTTCAATCAATAAACATATTACTGGATTTCAAAACCCGAGGAAACATCAAAGCGTTTAGTCTCGGGGGACAAGAACTAAATGCAAGACTATGTCTGGGAGCATCACTTGCAAAAACCTGCAGTCATCGTCCTCAATCAGCTCAAATATCAAACAAAATGTCACAATGATGACAGCGTTATGCAACAATACAGAATAAAGGGTTTGTTTTTATTTAACGACACCACTAGAGCACATTAATTAAACCTGCAGTCAACGTCCTGAATCAGCTCAAATATCAAACAAAATGTCAGAATGATGACAGCTGTCACGAGGATCCTATAATACCCGTAACTGAATAAAACACAATTATCCAAATATCTCTCCTAACTGTATATCTATTAGATCTCTCTGTATCGGGCAGTCCAATACCCGAGTGGCTCGGCTCTAGGTATAATCAGAAAGAAAGAAAGAAGTGTTTTATTTAACGACGCACTCAACACATTTTATTTACGGTTATATGGCGTCAGACATATGGTTAAGGACCACACAGATTTTGAGAGGAAACCCGCTGTCGCCACTACATGGGCTACTCTTCCGATTGGCAGCAAGGGATCTTTTATTTGCGCTTCCCACAGGCAGGATAGCACAAACCATGGCCTTTGTTGAACCAGTTATGGATCACTGGTCGGTGCAAGTGGTTTACATCTACCCATTGAGCCTTGCGGAGCACTCACTCAGGGTTTGGAGTCGGTATCTAGATTAAAAATCCCATGCCTCGACTGGGATCCGAACCCAGTACTACCGCTGACACCGAAGGTATAATCAGAGATAAGATCTATATATAAAGTATATGTAATATAGCACGTTTAGTTCACTAGAAAACACAACAAAACACAATACACTTTGGAATCTGTATTAATACTACGCTGACAAATGTACTTGCCGCAGTAGTTAATTAACAACAACAATATAATAACAACCCAGAACTCATCACTTAATTAGTTAATCACTAGGTGTCTAGTTTACACAGTATTCTAATCACTTCACCGTGATACAACACACACACGTGTGATAATTGAGAAACGCTGCCAGGAGAACTTAATTAATAAAGGAATTACAACTCTATTCCTAACTGGTTAATTTTTAATTAACCCTTAACTACTCATTCAGTAACCTTGTAATACAGAATTAATACTGGTACCTATCACAATAAAGACAATAACATACAGTTTACCTAGGTCCTCTAAGATGACCGGCTAAGCTTTATCTTTTTAGAACAGTGAAGCCTACAATTTACTTCGTCAGAGCCGGAGACACTGTCTAAATAATATTGGTATAATACAGTATTAAAATATTTAAAGTCAGTTCAATCACATCAAGGTTATACAACAGAGCAGAAAAATATATTTACCACGTCCGGACTGAACTTATATAAATCGTTCAGTGGACGACGTCCGTTTCCCCTGGATACTTCCAATGTTTTTCCTCGATATATCTAAAATTCTATCTATTTATTCAAAAATCTCAGAGACAGCGAATATCGCCTGGGGGCACAACGCGGTACCTCACCTATTATGTGATATTGCCACAACTCCCAGAGACGGTATTTTGTTCTTAGATGGTCAGACTTACTGCCGCCATTCCGCTAGCAATACCCCGATCGTAAACCGAACTACCGAAGGTATTACGTAACTACTGGCCACATGGCCTCCACAGCTGGTCTAAGTGTGTATTAGGGGGTACGGTCGCGCGGAGGTATTACGTAACCAAGTGCCCACCTGGTTTAAGTGCATACTGGGACACAAGACTACCACCGTCGCGCGGGGGTATTACGTAACCAAGCTGCACACAGCCCTCTAAAACAATTAGCATCGCCACAGGCGAAAAGATAAGAACATGTTCCGTCACAACAGCGTTATGCAACAATACAGAATAAAAAAGTGTGTTTTTGTTTAACGACACCACTAGAGCACATTAATTAATTAATCATCGGCTATTGGGTGTCAAATATTTGGTAATTCTGACATGTAGTCAACAGAGGAACACTTCAGAATAAACGACATTTCACCATATGCAGACCATAATCTGGATGCAGAGTCCACATTTTAAAGATTTCAAAGCGAGCACCAAGGTTATTCCATGTAGGATGACGTGCTGCATCATATTCCAGTGGAGGTCAACTTTGAAAAGTCATACCTTTTATATTGGATTACTTATGAACACAAACAACATATTTAATTAGGCAAACTAGTGCTTTAAAATATTCAACCAATCACTCGAGTTACCTCATTTTCAATATGACAAAAGTATGTTGACGAGAAGATAAAGTGCAATTTGAGATTTTACCAAATATTCACCGTTAATCGGCTCGTAGAAAACGTTCTTCACCATGCGATACTGTGCTACTCAACTATAGTCCTTCCCACAGGGAACGCATTTTTCATACTATGGACTTGGCTACAAGTTATTTGTTTCTGAGCCGATTGCTGTTTAAATTCCACATACAATTATTATTATTTTTTGCAAAAAAGCCCAACGTTGTTTTTTTGTAGGAGGATGGGACGGACAATAGGTATCAGAATGTGGAGTTAAAAAAACAACCAGGCAGCTAAAATCCAGTGTAATAATGTTCTGAGATAGTCTCAGAAAGACAAGGGAAAGAAAGAAAGAAAGGAATGTTTTATTTAACGACGCACTCAACACATTTTATTTACGGTTATATGGCGTCAGACATATGGTTACGGACCACACAGAGTTTGAGAGGAAACCCGATGTCGCCACTACATGGGCTACTCTTTCCGATTAGCAGCAAAGGATCTTTTATTTGCGCTTCCCACAGGCAGGATAGCACAAACCATGGCCTCTGTTGAATCAGTTATGGATCACTGGTCGGCGCAAGTGGTTTACACATACCCATTGAGCCTTGTGGAGCACTCACTCAGGGTTTGGAGTCGGTATCTGGATTAAAAATCCCATGCCTCGACTGGGATCCGAACCCAGTACCTACCAGCCTGTAGACCGATGGCCTAACCACGACGCCACCGAGTCCGGTAACCGTTCGCTATTAGTCCCGCCGGCTGTGTATCAGTGGTGAACTGCTACTACAACAGACATTGTCCTACTGGGACTGTGGTGACGTGCGGGGACGATCATTTCAATCAAACAGTGTTGTGGGGCTGCAGGGCAGAGAACTCTGCAAATGACACTTTGTGATCAACCTTTACAAATCAGCACACGCAGTTGTGGCCATGGGTTAAGAAAATCCTTTGCCGCTTTTAAATGAAATAAGCCGCCTCGGAGAAAAACATCATGGCTTCTCTGTTTCTTGTGTGAAAGCGCTGCGAGAGGACACAAATAGACCAATTTGAGCGCACCGCGTCTCGCAATGACAGAAAAGACTTTTCAGCTGTCCCTCCCAGCTGAAGAGGACTGGCATTGTTGCTCCTGTGATTACCGTGCGCGAGCTATCTCTGTTGTAATTTGGCCGATGCTCAAGAAGAGTCGCTGTCAATGGAATCGCGTCACCCGCTTGAGGGCGTATCAGGAACATACAGCGTTGATTCGCGTCTCAGACAGCACCTCCATTCTTCCTGGTGAATTCCTCAAATCTTCTCATTTCTGTCCACACACGCGTGCGTGTGAGTGTTGTTAATATGTCCTTCGGGTATTAAACATATCAAGCATATATATATGTGCTCGAAGTAGACACAAAAATTAAACTGTCGTAATTTTGTGTCCATGTTACCTTGAAAATGCTATATATAATGAAAGCTTCTATTGTACAAAGTAATATTTGATATTAAAAAGGAAACCAACAAGTTGTGAAATTTAAAACCGCTTTTCATTATTATATAAATGAGCGGTTTGTTGTGGACGGGTGTTAATGTTAGTGGTCAATAAGGAAGAACTCGATTCAGTAGCCCCACTGAGCTGTAGACGTTTTCAGAGCTGGAGCCGGTATTGAGATACAAAAACAGTAGTGTCCAACTCCACAGCCATACCGACACACCACAACGTTTAGCCATACAGAGGAGAGACACAAGTTTCCTTAACCAGTATCTGTTAGTGTTCAACTCCACAGCCATACCGACACACCACAACGTTTAGCCATACAGAGGATAGAAACAAGTTTCCTTAACCAGTATCTGTTAGTGTTCAACTCCACAGCCATACCGACACACCACAACGTTTAGCCATACTGAGGATAGACAAAAGTTTCCTTAACCAGTATCTGTTAGTGTTCAACTCTACAGCCATACCGACACACCACAACGTTTAGCCATACAGAGGATAGACACAAGTTTCCTTAACCAGTATCTGTTAGTGTTCTACACTACAGACATACCGACACACCACAACGTTTAGCCATACAGAGGATAGACACAAGTTTCCTTAACCAGTATCTGTTAGTGTTCAACTCCACAGCCATACCGACACACCACAACGTTTAGCCATACAGAGGATAGACACAAGTTTCCTTAACCAGTATCTGTTAGTGTTCAACTCCACAGCCATACCGACACACCACAACGTTTAGCCATACAGAGGATAGACACAAGTTTCCTTAACCAGTATCTGTTAGTGTTCAACTCCACAGCCATACCGACACACCACAACGTTTAGCCATACAGAGGGTAGACACAAGTTTCCTTAACCAGTATCTGTTAGTGTTCAACTCCACAGCCATACCGACACACCTCAACGTTTAGCCATACAGAGGATAGACAAAAGTTTCCTTAACCAGTATCTGTTAGTGTTCAACTCTACAGCCATACCGACACACCACAACGTTTAGCCATAATGAGGATAGACAAAAGTTTCCTTAACCAGTATCTGTTAGTGTTCAACTCCACAGCCATACCGACACACCACAACGTTTAGCCATACAAAGGGTAGACAAAAGTTTCCTTAACCAGTATCTGTTAGTGTTCAACTCCACAGCCATACCGACACACCACAACGTTTAGCCATACAGAGGGTAGACACAAGTTTCCGTAACCAGTATCTGTTAGTGTTCAACTCCACAGCCATACCGACACACCACAACGTTTAGCCATACAGAGGATAGACAAAAGTTTCCTTAACCAGTATCTGTTAGTGTCCAACTCCACAGCCATACCGACACACCACAACGTTTAGCCACCACAACGTTTAGCCATACAGAGGGTAGACAAAAGTTTCCGTAACCAGTATCTGTTAGTGTTCAACTCCACAGCCATACCGACACACCACAACGTTTAGCCATACAGAGGGTAGACACAAGTTTCCGTAACCAGTATCTGTTAGTGTTCAACTCCACAGCCATACCGACACATCACAACGTTTAGCCATACAGAGGGTAGACACAAGTTTCCGTAACCAGTATCTGTTAGTGTTCAACTCCACAGCCATACCGACACATCACAACGTTTAGCCATACAAAGGGTAGACACAAGTTTCCGTAACCAGTATCTGTTAGTGTTCAACTCCACAACCATACCGACACACCACAACGTTTAGCCATACAGAGGGTAGACACAAGTTTCCGTAACCAGTATCTGTTAGTGTTCAACTCCACAACCATACCGACACACCACAACGTTTAGCCATACAGAGGATAGACAAAAGTTTCCTTAACCAGTATCTGTTAGTGTCCAACTCCACAGCCATACCGACACATCACAACGTTTAGCCATACAGAGGGTAGACACAAGTTTCCGTAACCAGTATCTGTTAGTGTTCAACGCCACAACCATACCGACACACCACAACGTTTAGCCATACAGAGGATAGACAAAAGTTTCCTTAACCAGTATCTGTTAGTGTTCAACTCCACATCCATACCGACACACCACAACGTTTAGCCATACAGAGGATAGACAAAAGTTTCCTTAACCAGTATCTGTTAGTGTTCAACTCCACAGCCATACCGACACACCACAACGTTTAGCCATACAGAGGGTAGACAAAAGTTTCCTTAACCAGTATCTGTTAGTGTTCAACTCCACAGCCATACCGACACACCACAACGTTTAGCCATACAGAGGATAGACAAAAGTTTCCTTAACCAGTATCTGTTAAGAGTCCAACTCCACAGCCATACCGACACACCACAACGTTTAGCCATACAGAGGATAGACAAAAGTTTCCTTAACCAGTATCTGTTAGTGTTCAACTCCACAGCCATACCGACACACCACAACGTTTAGCCATACAGAGGGTAGACATAAGTTTCCTTAACCAGTATCTGTTAGTGTTCTACACTACAGACATACCGACACACCACAACGTTTAGCCATACAGAGGGTAGACACAAGTTCCCTTAACCAGTATCTGTTAGTGTTCAACTCTACAGACATACCGACACACCGCAACGTTTAGCCATACAGAGGGTAGACACAAGTTTCCTTAACCAGTATCTGTTAGTGTTCTACACTACAGACATACCGACACACCGCAACGTTTAGCCATACAGAGGGTAGACACAAGTTTCCGTAACCAGTATCTGTTAGTGTTCAACTCCACAGCCATACCGACACACCACAACGTTTAGCCATACAGAGGGTAGACACAAGTTTCCGTAACCAGTATCTGTTAGTGTTCAACTCCACAGCCATACCGACACACCACAACGTTTAGCCATACAGAGGATAGACAAAAGTTTCCTTAACCAGTATCGGTTAGTGTACAACTCCACAGCCATACCGACACACCACAACGTTTAGCCATACAGAGGGTAGACACAAGTTTCCTTAACCAGTATCGGTTAGTGTTCAACTCTACAGCCATACCGACACACCACAACGTTTAGCCATACAGAGGATAGACAAAAGTTTCCTTAACCAGTATCTGTTAGTGTTCAACTCCACAGCCATACCGACACATCACAACGTTTAGCCATACAAAGGGTAGACACAAGTTTCCTTAACCAGTATCTGTTAGTGTCCAACTCTACAGACATACCGACACACCGCAACGTTTAGCCATACAAAGGGTAGACACAAGTTTACTTAACCAGTATCTGTTAGTGTCCAACTCTACAGACATACCGACACACCACAACGTTTAGCCATACAAAGGGTAGACAAAAGTTTCCTTAACCAGTATCTGTTAGTGTCCAACTCCACAGCCATACCGACACACCACAACGCTTAGCCATACAGAGGGTAGACACAAGTTTCCTTAACCATTTTTTGTTAGTGTTCAACTCTAAAGACATACCGACACACCGCAACGTTTAGCAATACAGAGGGTAGACACAAGTTTCCTTAACCAGTATCGGTTAGTGTTCAACTCCACAGCCATACCGACACACCGCAACGTTTAGCCTTACAGAGGGTAGACACAAGTTTCCTTAACCAGTATCGGTTAGTGTTCAACTCTACAGCCATACCGACACACCGCAACGTTTAGCCATACAGAGGGTAGACACAAGTTCGCTGAACCAATATCTGCTTGTCTTAAACTCTACAGCCATAACAGCATACCTCAACGGCTTCGAAATACACGATAACCACAACTGGTTATATCAACATTTAGCCATACAGAGAGTAGACTCTAGTTCCCTTTTTAATCATATTTGGTGCTCGGATATACATGAAATATATATGACGGAAGTAAAACTATATAAGTTGATTCCATAAATACATAAATTGCTTTCTTTTAATATTTTAAAGACCATTTCAAATTTTAAACCCCTTTTTCTGACTGTGGATGTGATCGTACAATGACAATACATGGTACTTGAAATTTGAACGAGGAAGGAATGAAGGAAGGAAATGATTTATTTTAGGACGCACTCAGCACATTTAATTACGGTTATATGGCGTCGGACATATGGTTAAGGACCACACAGATATCGAGAGAGGAAACCCGCTGTCACCACTTCATGGACTACTCTTTCCGATTAGCAGCAAGGGATCTTTTATATGCACCATCCCACAAATAGGATAGCACATACCACGGCCTTTGATATACCAGTCGTGGTGCACTGGCTAAAACGAGAAATAGCCCAATGGGCCCACCGACGGGGATCGATCCCAAACCGACCGCGCATAAAGCGAGCGCATTACCACTGGTCTACGTCCCGCCCTTGGAGGAGAACGAGAACTGTATTAACGTGTCCATATCACACAATAGGTTCGGGCACGTCTATCCCGACCACAGTTTCTGGTATGGCCAGGGATCTAACTCGGGACAAAATCAGAGGATACTCCCCGAGTGTCTTGTGATATAATTTATCATCCATTATCATTCTTTTCATTTGCGATAATTGTAAAGAATGTCAGTAATGTGGGTTGAATGTCACTATATTTGACAGCGTAGACTCGTTAACTAGCAGGGTCCATATTTTCGAAGCTCTCTTAGTAATACGAAATAGTAAAACCATCGTAGGGTGTGACGTCACTACAGCACACGCCATAGTGACGTCATAGCTTACAATAATTTTACGATTTCGTAGGCTAAGATTGCTTCGAAAATATGGGCCCAGAACGACAGCGGCGTGACGTCATTAATAATAGGTTTAGCGCTGAAACATACACAGTGACGTAACAAAACGAAGCGATATCTCCTAGGAGAATATCACCGGAGATATTGCAAATTATAGTGCCAGCGATATCTCCTACAAAAGCCTTTAAATGATAATGAAAGTATTCATTTGAAATGGGCAATTTTTATATTACTCTAAATGGGGGAAAGCTTCTTTTAGAAACACGATTAAAAAATTAGGCTATCAATTAATACTTATAAACAAAACTAAAATATCGTCATTAGGGCGCATAGTTTTGAATGGGCAATTCCAAAAATACGTTAATCATCTAGATTGTAACCTTAACCTATTAATGTATGTATGCCCTTTAGAATACAGGCTGGAGTATAAGACTTAAAGGGACATTCCCGAGTTTGCTGCAATTTTTAACATGTTATCGACTAACAGAGACTTTTTACGATTGTAATTACATATTAAATATATATTTTTTTCGTACGTACGAAATTATTTGAAGACAAAATCCAGTTTGGGCTTCTTACAAATATTAAGACTACCAGAAACACATTGAATATACAGACATTAATATTCTAAACAAGAAAATATATTTAACATGTAACTTTAATCGTTGAAATATTTTATTAGTTGGAAACGACCAGAAACACATTGAATATACAGACACTGATATTCTAAACAAGAAAATATATTTAATATGTAAGTTTAATCGTTGAAATATTTTATCAGTCGGAAACATCTTACAATGCAGCAAACTCGGGAATGTCCCTTTAAGAGAAACATCTCACAATGCAGAACATTCAGGAATGTCCCTTTAAGAGAAACATCTTACAATGCAGCAAACTCGGGAATGTCCCTTTAAGAGAAACATCTCACAATGCAGAACATTCAGGAATGTCCCTTTAAGAGAAACATCTTACAATGCAGAACATTCAGGAATGTTCCTTTAAGAGAAACATCTTACAATTCAGAACATTCAGGAATGTTCCTTTAAGAGAAACATCTTACAATGCAGAACATTCAGGAATGTTCCTTTAAGAGAAACATCTTACAATGCAGAACATTCAGGAGTGTTCCTTTAAGGACACACAATTAGACATGGTGCCGGAGAGGAAAAAAGATAACATTTTATGATACTGATAGTGCATGGGCGATAAGGAGCAGACAACATGGGCTTACAATGCATGGAGTATGCGTTACATTGTGCAATGCGCGCCATGTTAAATCACTAAGCCCCAGTGTGTGAAATCCTATACCACCGCCACTTCAGAAAAAACCCCAAACTATTTTAGATGAGTCGTCTTATTAAATCTGCTCCAGACAGCCTTATTGATTTCTTTTAAAAAGAATAAAGACTTTGTAAATGTATACAATATAAAGCGTATTGCATGACATTTTAAACATATAACGTACATCATTATTTTGACAAAGAGAGTGGTCATTTGTTTTTGTGTTTTCAAACTGTTATAGGATTTTTGAGATTGTTGCTTAATAAACATTTTTTTTAAAAAGGTTGGATTTCCATTTTAAAATGTCTATAAAAACAACATTAGGAATCTTTGTTTAGCAACACCTCGGGAAATTAAATTAAGGTTGTGAGGAAGAAAGCATACTGATGCCAAACAATTTGTGAGAAAGAAAACACACTGACGCCAAAAAAAATGTGATAAAGAAACACACTGACGCCAATGAATTTGTGAGAAAGAAAACTAATTTGTGAGGGGGAAGCACACTACTGTCAACGAGGTTGTGAGAAAGGAAACACACTGCTGTCAATGAGGTTGTGAGAAAGGAAACACATAGCTGTCAATGAGGTTGTGAGAAAGGAAACACATAGCTGTCAGTGAGGTTGTGAGAAAGGAAACACACAGCTGCCAATGAGGTTGTGAGAAAGGAAACACATAGCTGTCAATGAGGTTGTGAGAAAGGAAAAACACAGCTGACAATGAGGTTGTGAGAAAGAAACACACAGCTGTCAATGAGGTTGTTAGAAAGGCAACACATAGCTGTCAATGAGTTTGTGAGAAAGGAAACACACAGCTGCCAATGAGGTTGTGAGAAAGGAAACACATAGCTGTCAATGAGGTTGTGAGAAAGGAAATACACAGCTGTCAATGAGGTTGTGAGAAAGAAAACACACAGCTGTCAATGAGGTTGTGAGAAAGGAAATACACAGCTGTCAATGAGGTTGTGAGAAAGGAAACACATAGCTACCAATGAGGTTGTGAGAAAGGAAAGACATAGCTGTCAATGAGGTTGTGAAAAAGCAAATACACAGCTGTCAATGAGGTTGTGAGAAAGGAAACACACAGCTGCCAATGATGTTTTGAGAAAGGAAGTAAACAGCAGCCAATGAGGTTGTGAGAAAGGAAACACATAGCTGTCAATGAGGTTGTGAGAAAGGAAACACACAGCTGCCAATGAGGTTGTGAGAAAGGAAACACATAGCTGTCAATGAGGTTATGAGAAAGGAAATAAACAGCTGGGAATGAGGTTGTGAGAAAGGAAACACACAGCTGCCAATGAGGTTTTGAGAAAGGAAGTAAACAGCAGCCAATGAGGTTGTGAGAAAGGAAACACATTGCTGTCAATCAGGTTGTGAGAAATGAAACACACAGCTGTCAATGAGGTTGTGAGAAAGGAAACACACAGCTGCCAATGAGGTTTTGAGAAAGGAAGTAAACAGCAGCCAATGAGGTTGTGAGAAAGGAAACACATAGCTGTCAATCAGGTTGTGAGAAAGGAAACACACAGCTGCCAACGAGGTTTTGAGAAAGGAAGTAAACAGCAGCCAATGAGGTTGTGAGAAAGGAAACACATAGCTGTCAATGAGGTTGTGAGAAAGGAAACACACAGCTGTCAATGAGGTTGTGAGAAAGGAAACACACAGCTGCCAATGAGGTTTTGAGAAAGGAAGTAAACAGCAGCCAATGAGGTTATGAGAAAGGAAAAACACTGCTGCCAATGAGTTTGTGAGAAAGGAAACACATAGCTGTCAATGAGGTTGTGAGAAAGGAACTAAACAGCTGTCAATGAGGTTGTGAGAAAGGAAACACATAGCTGTCAATGAGGTTGTGAGAAAGGAAACACATAGCTGTCAATGAGGTTGTGAGAAAGGAAATACACTGCTGTGAATGAGGTTGTGAGAAAGGAAACACACAGCTGTCAATGAGGATGTGAGAAAGGAAAAACATAGCCGCCAACGAGGTTGTGAGAAAGAAAAACACAGCTGTCAATGAGGTTGTGAGAAAGGAAACACATAGCTGTCAATGAGGTTATGAGAAAGAAAATACACAGCTGTTAATGAGGTTGTGAGAAAGGAAACACACAGCTGCCAATGAGGTTTTGAGAAAGGAAGTAAACAGCAGCCAATGAGGTTGTGAGAAAGGAAACACATAGCTGTCAATGAGGTTGTGAGAAAGGAAACACACAGCTGCCAACGAGGTTTTGAGAAAGGAAGTAAACAGCAGCCGATGAGGTTGTGAGAAAGGAAACACATAGCTGTCAATGAGTTTGTGAGAAAGGAAACACACAGCTGTCAATGAGGTTGTGAGAAAGGAAACACACAGCTGCCAATGAGGTTTTGAGAAAGGAAGTAAACAGCAGCCAATGAGGTTATGAGAAAGGAAACACACTGCTGCCAATGAGTTTGTGAGAAAGGAAACACATAGCTGTCAATGAGGTTGTGAAAAAGTAAATACACAGCCGTCAATGAGGTTGTGAGAAAGGAAGTAAACAGCTGTCAATGAGGTTGTGAGAAAGGAATCACAAAGCTGTCAATGAGGTTGTGAGAAAGAAAGTAAACAGCTGTCAATGAGGTTGTGAGAAAGGAAACACACAGCTGTCAATGAGGATGTGAGAAAGGAAAAACATAGCTGTCAACGAGGTTGTGAGAAAGGAAAAAGACAGCTGTCAATGAGATTGTGAGAAAGGAAAAACATAGCTGTCAATGAGGTTGTGAGAAAGGAAACACATAGCTGTCAGTGAGGTGGTTGTGAGAAAGGAAAAACACAGATGACAACGAGGTTGTGAGAAAGGAAACACACTGCTGTCAATGAGGTTGTGAGAAAGGAAACACACAGCTGCCAATGAGGTTGTGAGAAAGGAAAGACATAGCTGTCAATGAGGTTGTGAGAAAGGAAACACATAGCTGTCAATGAGGTTGTGAGAAAGGAAATATACAGCTGTCAATGAGGTTGTGAGAAAGGAAACACACAGCTGCCAATGATGTTTTGAGAAAGGAAGTAAACAGCAGCCAATGAGGTTGTGAGAAAGGAAACACACAGCTGCCAATGAGGTTGTGAGAAAGGAAACACATAGCTGTCAATGAGGTTATGAGAAAGGAAATACACAGCTGTGAATGAGGTTGTGAGAAAGGAAACACACAGCTGCCAATGAGGTTTTTAGAAAGGAAACACACTGCTGCCAATGAGTTTGTGAGAAAGGAAACACATAGCTGTCAATGAGGTTGTGAGAAAGGAAGTAAATAGCTGTCAATGAGGTTGTGAGAAAGGAAACACATAGCTGTCAATGAGGTTGTGAGAAAGGAAATACACAGCTGTCAATGAGGTTATGAGGAAGGAAACACATAGCTGTCAATGAGGTTGTGAGAAAGGAAGTAAACAGCTGTTAATGAGGTTGTGAGAAAGGAAACACACTGCTGTCAATGAGGTTGTGAGAAAGGAAACACACAGCTGTCAATGAGGATGTGAGAAAGGAAAAAAATAGCTGTCAACGAGGTTGTGAGAAAGGAAAAACACAGATGTCAATGAGGTTGTGAGAAAGGAAACACATAGCTGTCAATAAGGTTATGAGAAAGGAAATACACAGCTGTCAATGAGGCTGTGAGAAAGAAAACACACAGCTGCCAATGAGGTTTTGAGAAAGGAAGTAAACAGCAGCCAATGAGGTTGTGAGAAAGGAAACACATAGCTGCCAATGAGGTTGTGAGAAAGGAAACACACAGCTGCCAACGAGGTTTTGAGAAAGGAAGTAAACAGCAGCCAATAAGTTTGTGAGAAAGGAAACACACAGCTGTCAATGAGGTTGTGAGAAAGGAAACACACAGCTGTCAATGAGGTTGTGAGAAAGGAAACACAAAGCTGCCAATGAGGTTTTGAGAAAGGAAGTAAACAGCAGCCAATGAGGTTATGAGAAAGGAAGTAAACAGCTGTCAATGAGGTTGTGAGAAAGGAAACACCTAGCTGTCAATGAGGTTGTGAGAAAGGAAGTAAACAGCTGTCAATGAGGATGTGAGAAATGAAAAACATAGCTGTCAACGAGGTTGTGAGAAAGGAAAAACACAGCTGTCAGTTAGGTTGTGAGAAAGGAAAAAACATAGCTGTCAATGAGGTTGTGAGAAAGGAAACACATAGCCGTCAGTGAGGTGGTTGTGAGAAAGGAAAACCATAACTGACAATGAGGTTGTGAGAAAGGAAACACACTGCTGTCAATGAGGTTGTGAGAAAGGAAACACACAGCTGCCAATGAGGTTGTGAGAAAGGAAACACACAGCTGTCAATGAGGTTGTGAGAAAGGAAACACACAGCTGTCAATGAGGTTGTGAGAAAGTAAACACATAGCTGTCAATGAGGTTGTGAGAAAGGAAATACACAGCTGTCAATGAGGTTGTGAGAAAGGAAACACATAGCTACCAATGAGGTTGTGAGAAAGGAAACACATAGCTGTCAACGAGGTTGTGAGAAAGGTAATACACAACTGTCAATGAGGTTGTGAGAAAGAAAACACATAGCTGTCAATGAGTTTGTGAGAATGGAAACACACAGCTGCCAATGAGGTTGTGAGAAAGGAAACACATAGCTGTCAATGAGGTTGTGAGAAAGGAAACACACAGCTGCCAACGAGGTTTTGAGAAAGGAAGTAAACAGCAGTCAATGAGGTTGTGAGAAAGGAAACCCATAGCTGTCAATGAGGTTGTGAGAATGGAAACACACAGCTGTCAATGAGGTTGTGAGAAAGGAAACACACAGCTGCCAATGAGGTTTTGAGAAAGGAAGTAAACAGCAGCCAATGAGGTTATGAGAAAGGAAACACACTGCTGCCAATGATTTTGTGAGAAAGGAAACACATAGCTGTCAATGAGGTTGTGAGAAAGGAAATACACAGCTGTCAATGAGGTTGTGAGAAAGGAAGTAAACAGCTGTCAATGAGGTTGTGAGAAAGGAAACACCTAGCTGTCAATGAGGTTGTGAGAAAGGAAATACACAACTGTCAATGAGGTTATGAGAAAGGAAACACATAGCTGTCAATGAGGTTGTGAGAAAGGAAGTAAACAGCTGTCAATGAGGTTGTCAGAAAGGAAACACACAGCTGTCAATGAAGTTGTGAGAAAGGAAACACACAGCTGTCAATGAGGTTGTGAGAAAGGAAGTAAACAACTGTCAATGAGGTTGTGAGAAAGGAAGTAAACAGCTGTCAATGAGGTTGTGAGAAAGGAAATACACAGAGCTATCAATGAGGGTGTGGGAAAGGAAGCACATCATTCCATAATCAACGGTAGTACTTGATGTCACGTAATATGTAACGCTGCATACTTTCCTTTAGTGACGTAACATATATCAGCTGAGACAAGGAGTGATGTCACGGTACAAAACTAAAATGCAGTGAATTTCATAATAATTGTATTAAAATTATAAGAATCATTGAACTAGAAAATATTTCTGATACTCGTCCTTTTGTAGATGTTTTTTTCTGACACTCGTCTCAAGAAAATCAATTCGTGGAGCTCGCTAAAGCTCGCTCAAGGATTGATTTTCTTGAAACGAGTGTCAGACAAAAACATCTACAAAAACGACGATTGCCTGAAACCATTACTATTACCCACATGGGCACAGAGAAGTGGCGAAAGAAAAGTGATCTTTCCCTAGGGAAAGCAAAAACAACCCAAACAAACATTTCTTCCCCTAGATACGTTTTGACGTCATAAACAGTGCTTCACTATAGGCGGTTAATTGCATGTAAGAATAGTTTACATGGTAGAAGTCATGTCAACAACTAACTTACATCATCAGCGATATGTACGTCACTATTATGACGCAACGCTGCCTCTTGTTCTCAACTTGCAAACGTAGTTTCAACAACAGTATCGTTCGAAAATCGAAAAATTAGAAATATTCATAATGGATAATAAATCGAATACCAACTCGCTACTCGGCAATACCGTTTATCTTGCACTCGTGAACTGACGTTGTCCTTCCATCGCCAAAGGCTCGGGAAGGACAACATCAATTCATTCGTGCAACATAAACGGTATTGCCTTGTGGCTCGTTGAGAATTCTCTAAATATCAAATCTGGATGCATTGTTGCTACATGCAATTGGAAGGGTAGCCTGCCCCGCAACATGTTTTTCTGTCATTAGTTTAAAGCAAATGTCACAATGACCTTATGTTTAACATGCATTAAACATTCTCATGCTGTTATCCGAGTTTTGTATCGTATATTCACGAACCCATACCTGATGACACAAACACGGATTTGATTCCATGTATAATAATATATTCATAACTCCATACTTAATGGCATAAATATCCATGTCATTTCATTTATAATAATATATTCATGACTACATACTTAATGGCATAAATGTCGATTTCATTTCATTTATAATAATATATTCATGACTCCATACTTAATGACATACATATCGATGTCATTTCATTTATAATAATATATTCATGACTCCATACTTAATGACATAAATGTTGATTTCATTTCATTTATATCAATTATTTTTATTATTATTATTATTATTATTATTATTATTATTATTATTATTACTATTATTATATTCACGACCCCATGCCCAATGACCTATTGATTTCATTTGATTTATATCGGTTACTTTAAATTCTAATAATATATTCATTACCTAATACCTAATCATCTGAAAGTCGATTTCAGTTGATTTATATCGATTACTTTAAATTCTAAAAATATTTTAATTACCTCATACCTAATCATCTGAACGTCGATTTCATTTGATTTATATTGATTTCTTTAAATTCAAATAATATATTCATTATCTCATACCTAATCATCTGAACGTTGATTTCATTTGATTTATATCGATTACTTTAAATTCTAATAATATATTCATTACCTCATACCTAATCATCTGAACGTCGATTTCATTTGATTTATATCGATTACAGTAAATTCTAATAAAATATTCATTACCTCATACCTAATCATCTGAACGTCGATTTCATTTGATTTATATAGATTACTTCAAAAGATCTGTTTTACCAATTCTTGTTTTATGTGAGTTAATTTGTTTGCTTCGCTTAGCGGAACGAAAATGCGAAGGAACATGCAATTGTGTTTGTAGGATTGGATAGAAGACGAGAATAATATATGATATTTTCTGTCATCATTGAGATAAAACGAGTGTGGTGTGGTGCAGTTGTCTAAGGGCTAATGTCTGAAGATACTTGAGAAGTATTTCAACAACATTTCCGTAGAGAAGCTATTTTTATACAAAACATTGATGAGGCTGTTTTTTTCTTTAGTTTTTCAAAAAGGTATTTTAGTGTATTTTGAAGTAAGGAGTATTACTGTCAGTGTGACGACTTCACTGCCGTTAGGTACATACATGTATCAACATTAAATCATAATGACAATGATGATTAACATTATATAAAATAATGCTGTTGTTGTTGTTGATGATGATGATGGTGGTGGTGGTGGTGATGATGATGATGGTGACGATGGTGATTATGATGGTGGTGATGATGATGATGGTGATGGTGATGATGATGGTGATAATGATGATGATGACAACGGTGATTATGATGGTGATGATGATGATGATGATAATGATGATACAAATGATCGAAATTATTCTTTGTGTGCCTTAATCCAATGACTCACACAAGTTGATCGATTGAAATAATCTTAATTTTAGCTACATTAAATACTTTTTAAAACATATACACGACAAAGCCATTGCTCCACGACTGATATGTTCTGAGCTTTCAGTCGTGTATTGGCTTCCTTTGCTGCTCAAAATAACAATAATTAAACATGAATAAACATTCCACCCCTACTATTATTACTATTACCACTCAGTGGTTGATGCTGTTACTACAACTACTATTGCTGGTAGTAGTACCACATCTGCTACTACTGCTACTACTATCGGTGCTGCTACTAATCCATTGTTATTACTGCAACTACTATTGCTATTACTGTTACCACTGCAGCTGTTACTACTACTTCTACTATTACTGTTGGTGTTGGTACTAATCCATTGCTATTACTACATTTGCTATTACTGTCACCACTGCAGATGTTACTTCTGATACTACTGTTGGTGCTGCTACCAATCCATTGCTATTACTACAACAATTGCTATTACTATTACCACTGCAGCTGTTGCTACTGCTACTACTACGACTTTTTCTGATACTACTACTACTACGTCTACAACAACAACTACTACTACTACTGCTGCTGCTGTTATTAGCGATGCTACAACAACAACAACAACAATTATTAATATAGTTATTGTTGCTGTTGCTGCTACTGCTACTGCTACTACTACTACTACTACTACTACTACTACTACCATTACCACTACTACTACTACTACTACTACTACTACTGCTACTACTACCACTACTACTACTACTACTACTACTACTACTACTACTACTACTACTACTACTACTCATGCTGCTGCTGCTGCTGTAACGCCTGATCATATTAATATCACCAGTAATAACTAATAATAAAAGCATAATGACCACAATGATGATAATTATGAAATATATTTTCATGTATGTTTCTTACCTAAGACAATTGCTAGAGTCTTGGTGGCTTTTCTTTCCTTTCTACTCGAGGAGCGTTCCTTTCTTTTCCTACTCGTCCTCATGTGGAAATTAAACTTAGTGACACCCTTCTTGTCGTCCTTGTTTTTAGAACCCACACTCTTTTTGCACAACGCAGATTTTATTTTAAGAGAATTCGTTTCTTTAGAAGCACCAGGAGAGTTAAATGGTGTCTCGGCTTCCGCTCCCGCCAATGACGGACCGGAAGTTGCGTTCTTACCGTCGGCTTCCTGTCTCTCGACGGCCTCCGCGATGGGATTGACTATAATTTCGTTCCCGGTGTCGGTGTGGAGAGGACCCTCGTCTGACGGCTGACTCTTGGGGTCGCTCCCACCGTTCGGCGGCGTGTCCTCTTCGTTCTCGTGGGAACTGGAAGCGGACGGTATATTTGTCACTGACGTGTCGTCGACTAAAGGCGGCACCAGTTTATGCGATATGTTAGTGTTATAGGACGCCTTCCCGTTGTCCATCCTCGCTAACCCAGTGGTAACAGTGGGCTCCCGAGGAGCCGCTGTGGCCTGAGTGTTCTCTATGACACTCTGGAGCGCCTTCCTATCAACAGTCTTCATTTTTTTAGCCTTACTGGCTTTGGCAGCCCGAATCCTGAGAACACGGTATATCCTCCAATACAGGAATATCATTATTAACGAAGGGATGTAAAACGAACCCATGGATGAGTATATAAGGAAGTCTGAATTGAAAAACGAACAGATTCCCGGGACGCGTTTGTCCGAGTAGTTCACACCCAGCGCGATGGGCGCTGCGATGGCGATAGATATGGCCCACGTCATTGCTATCATGACGAACACACGCTTAGAATTTTTATGCTTTGAATACTTTATTGGCTGGGTGACGGCAATAAATCTGAAAGAGAGAAGAAGTCGACTGAAAAAATGTAAATGTAAATAAAAATGGTTTATTAGAAACATGGCAATGAAATATATAGATCTACGGAAAAGTCATATTTTCACCGTATTTTAGCTACAGTGAAAATATAGAAATCGTATTTACTTTTTGTTTATAAAAGTGCATGATTAAAGTATCTCCCTTTGTCTCTTTTCTTCGTATTTAAATTGGATGATTACCAATGCATCTGATTGTATTTGAAAGAAAAAAAAAAAAGTGATTTAAACAACTGTACCTATAAAAAAGGGATACGAAGTGCAATTACGATAAAATATCTAAAACGAATTGAATACGAAGCTAAATAATGACGACACAATGTAGTGTCATCGAGTGTAAGTGTAAGAATTTAACGGCGTTCGACTCGTTTGTTATTGTTAAATAAATGTTAATAAAGATAACTTTTATTCAGATTTCTTTTTGAAAGTCTATGGTAAAGTACATTTGCTGGCAAAATTTCATAGGAAGAAATATATCATGACGTTACGTGTTTTCGATAGGATAAGCGAAAGATATTACCAAAAAGCGAAAGATATTGTGAAAAATTAGGAAATATGTATATAATAAATAGACCATTTCATGGTGTTTTTTCCGAATACGATATTTATGTCAACTCGTGATATGTGAAAACCATATTTTCAGTCATTGCTTCGCAATCGTGAAAATATGGTTTTCACACATCACTCGTTGACATAAAAATCGTATTCGAAAACAATAACATGAAATAGCCTCTATATGTAAAATTAAAAAAAAGTTTTGCTTTGTTTAACGACACCACTAAAACACATTGATTTATTAAAGGGACATTCCTGAGTTTGCTCCATTGTAAGATGTTTCCGACTAATAATATAGTTCTACGATTAAACTTACATATTAAATATATTTTCTTGTTTAGAATATCAGTGTCTGTACATTCAATGTGTTTCTGGTCGTCTTAATATTTGCAAGAAGCCCAGACTGGATTTTGTCTTCAAATAATTTCGTACGTACGAAAAAAATATATTTTAGGAAATAAGATGAAATTTAACCTAGTACATATATAAGAATGATCAGAAGCACGTGTAATATACAGCCACTAATAATTTATGCAGAAAAGTATATTTGATATGTAATTACAATCGTTAAAAAGTATCTGTTAGTTGATAACATCTTAAAAATTGCAGCAAACTCAGGAATGTCCCTTTAATCATCAGCTATTGGATGTAATTTGGTAATTCTGACATACAGTATTAGAGAGAAAACCGGCTTCACGTTTCCTTTAGAAGCAAGGGATCTTTTATATGCACCATCTCACAGGCATGAGAACATATACCACGGCCTTTGATATACCAGTCGTGGTGAACTGGATGATATATATGCATTTTGTATCTTTGAGCAATAGAAACCAAGTTTATAACAATAAAACTACTACTCAGTGTGAATGTTTTAAGATATGTTCAGCGGAGTGTTCGACAAATCTACAAGCCCTCGGTCCTGGCTAGTGACGTTTTGGTGTGGCCTAGTAAACATTATCAACTGTATTACTACAGGGCACTAGCCAAAGCTTCTGTGAAAACTAGTGACTTTCTCCCTGACTATGAGCTACAAATCCATAATATTTATCTAATAACCATAGTTCCTTGGTTGTAACTGCATTTACAATCGAACAAATGCCTAAATAGCTCTAATTACGATTCCAAACATGTACTAGTATAACAAACAAAAAAAGAGAGAAAAAAAAAGGTGCAATATCTGCAAAACACATGGAAGGCAACTCCAATACCTTACCTATCAACACTAATGGCGGTGAGATTTAAAATGGAAGATGTACATGCCATGACGTCAGCAGCCACCCAGGCGTCACATAAAATATCACTCAGCCACCAGCCACCCACGACCTGCAGGTAAGAAAAAACAGGTTAGTTCAATAAAACTAACAAGTGTTATACTAGAATATAACTAACACGTGTAATACTATAATATAACTAACACGTGTAATACTAGAATATAACTAACACGTGTAATACCAGAATATAACGAACACGTGTAATACCAGAATATAACTAACACGTGTAATACTAGAATATAACGAACACGTGTAGTACTAGAATATAACTAACACGTGCAATACTAGAATATAACTAACACGTGTAATACTAGAATATAACTAACACGTGCAATACTAGAATATAACTAACACGTGTAATACTAGAATATAACTAACACGTGCAATACTAGAATATAACTAACACGTGTAATACCAGAATATAACTAACACGTGTAATACTAGAATATAACTAACACGTGCAATACTAGAATATAACTAACACGTGTAATACCAGAATATAACTAACACGTGTAATACCAGAATATAACTAACACGTGTAATACTAGAATATAACGAACACGTGTAGTACTAGAATATAACGAACACGTGTAATACTAGAATATAAATAACACGTGTAATACTGGAATATAACTAACACGTGTAATACCAGAATATAACTAACACGTGTAATACTGGCACATAACACGTGTAATACTAGAATATAACTAACACGTTTAATACTAGAATATAACTAACACGTGTAATACCAGAATATAACTAACACGTGTAATACCAGAATATAACTAACACGTGTAATACCAGAATATAACTAACACGTGTAATACCAGAATAAAATAACTAACACGTGTTATACTGGCACATAAGTGAAGTACTCATCAGAAGAAACCCGCTACATTTTTCCTTATGCAGCAATGAATCTTTTATATGCACTTTTCCACAGGCAGGAAAACACATACCACGGCCTTTGTCCAGTTGCGGTGCACTGGTTGGAACGCAGGCACCTCGAGCAAGCACTCAATTGATTAAGATGTACATCATTAAAACATGCAATACCACTGACGTAGCCAGAATTTTATATTTTTATATATGTATGTATGTATGTATGTATGTATATATGTATATATGTATGTGTGTCTGTCTGTCTGTATGTATGTCACACTGTATGTATGCATGCATGCATATCTGTATGTATGTATGTCTGTCTGTCTGTCTGCCTGCCTGCCTGCCTGCGTGTGTGTGTGGGTTTTTTTTAAACTTTTGATTGGGGGAGGGGCATGGCCCCCGTGGATCCCCCCCCCCCCCCCCCCCCATGCTACGCCATTGTATCATACAAGTATAAACTAAGAAACACATTTAATACTGGTATAAATTAGATACGTTAACGTGTTAATGCTATATGTTAACGAGACAACAGTCTTACAGTTTTACATTATTTTATGTGTTTTGGCTCGAGTGTCCTATAGCCTTAATCTGTAAATTTTCGACAGAAAACAAAGTCAAGTATGGAGCCTAAAGCTGCGTTTACACCTACACAACTTAAACTTGTTTAGCTAAAACGCTTTTGAAATGATCGCGTTCATACTAACATTTTAAAGTGGTTTAGTTATACCAGGCCTGGTGATTATAAAACTGTTAGTCTAGACTTAAGACTCTAATAGGATCTGATACAGTAATGTCATTACAACGCCACGCAAATTGTATGCGTGTGACGTCATTAAAGATTGAGTCTGGACTCTTAAAAGAATTATAGGTATGCACGCAGCATAATATACACCCATTTACCTAAATCTGACGTCACAGCCATTTAGATTGATTTGTTTTCATTTCCAGCTAAAAGTGTGTTTTGTTTAACGACACCACTAGAACACATTGATTTATTAATCATCGGCTATTGGGTGTCAAACATTTGGTAATTCTGACATAGTCTTAGAGAGGAAACCCGATACATGTTTCCATTAGTAGCAATGGATCTTTGATATGCGCCATCCCACAGACAATATAGCACATACCACGGCCTTTGATATGCCATTCGTGGTGCACTGGTTGGAACGAGAAATAGCCCAATGGGCCCACCGACGGGGATCAATTCTAGACCGACCGCTCATCTGGCGAGCCAATGGGCTACGTTTCCAAATAATACAAACTATTAATTAGATCTCACTATACGCTGTGTTATCAATTATAACTGTTTGAGTATGTATGTATGTATGATTTTAGAGAGAGAGAGAGAGAGAGAGAGAGAGAGAGAGAGAGAGAGAGAGAGAGAGAGAGAGAGAGAGAGAGAGAGAGAGAGAGGAGAGAGAGAGAGAGAGAGAGAGAGGGAGGGATGGAGAGAGAGAGAGAGAGAGAGAGAGAGGGAGAGAGTGTGGGAGAGAGAGAGAGAGAGAGAGAGAGAGAGAGAGAGAGAGAGAGAGAGAGAGAGAGAGAGAGAGAGAGAGAGAAAGAGAGAGGGAAAGAGAGAGAGAGAGAGAGAGAGAGAGAGAGAGAGAGAGAGAGAGAGAGAGAGAGAGAGAGAGAGAGAGAGAGAGAGAGAGAGAGAGAGAGGGAAAGAGAGAGATAGAGAGATAGATAGATACAGAGAGAAGAGGGTGTAGTGACCTTACACCTACCCATTGAGTCGTTAAAACTCGCCCTGGGTGGGAGCCGGTACCGGACTGCGAACCCAGTTCCTACCAGCCTTATGTCAGACACCACCGGGGCCGGTAATTATATTACTGCATTGGACCCCGCAGTTGAAAGGCGGATTAATATAACTGTTCCTCTCCCATTTACTGTCAATATTGGGGTTTGCTGAGTTATTAACAGGAATGACTTTTAACAAAAAATATTCAATACTACAGATCTTGGTCGAAAGTCAAAAACTTTGAAGAAAGACTTTGTCAGTTAACGTCAATAATACACAGAAAGCAGAGTGCAATTTCCTTGTCTGAAGGAAATTATTTATAAAAAAGGAACGTACAAGTGGACTTTAGAAGAAAAATTACTAAGACAAAATTCATTATTTAAGAAAATGAATGATGTGATAAGCCGCTTATAATGTCTGCGACATCCGAAATGGGATATTATGGTGCTTTTTCTTTTCATCAACGTTCGCAAAATCAATTTGATAAAGAAGAGCGAAATGAACATCTAAAAGGAAGGAAAAGTTTTGATATTGTGAAAATGAAATTTTTCTCTTCGCTTGTCAAATTTTCCATCTGATTGAGGTAATCTCGATCAGTAATTTGGATTCAGTAATTGGTCGAATCTGACATCTTGATTTCCGTAAAATCACTATCTGACGTTCCCTCTGTCCGATGCGGTCATTAAGTGTAATTTCCGGACCGGCGCATTCCGCGTCCGTGTTTTTGGTGCAACTTACGGAGGCCCTGTCAGTCTGACGGCGTTCCGAGCCATTGTTCTGTTTCCAAAGCTACTTCACGAACCGTCTAAAACCGTTGTGATTAAGATTTTGTCGTAGAGATATGCTATAATTAGAGGCAGTTTCAAAACAGCACAAGAACCGCGCCGGGGGTTCAACTGCGTACTGACTAAAACCATGTGATTAACGGCTGGTAGGTTCTGGGTTCGGATCTCAGCAGTGGCCCCAACTCTAGAGTGAAAATAAAGGAAGGCACTGTTTGTAAGTTAGCGATATTTCAGCTTATTTTAAGCTTTTAATTGGCGTCGCGCATAATACGGTTATTGACTATATGTCAAAGTTACCAAATGTTTGAAATCCAATAGCCGGCAATTAATTAATGTCGTTAAACAAAACAAACTTTAACAAACGTTTAATATCTGGTGATAGCGGGAACTCACGAGTCCTTTAAAACTCGTGTTGTGTTGTGCTTCATTTTAAAGGAACATACCCTATTTATTTTTTTAATCACTAGGGCCTATTTTTCACCTAGGCCCTAGTTTCACCCGTAAAAATGGACCCTAAGTTTGGTTAATTTACAAACCTGTAACACATTTGGATAAAACAGAGAGAAACAAGAGTCTGTGACATTGAAATACCTTTAAAAATATATTAAAACGCGACTCCATAACCGTTACTCTTCTCAGACGCACGTGCGTTTTAATTTTTTTTTATGAAAAATGCATTTTGTGGTATTAGAAACACCAGGATGACCAAAAACACTCCGGTTGTAAGGGACTGAATTATCTAAGCAATAAAATATAAGTAATGTTTCATTTCAGTGATCATAAAGGGCTCTAATAGTGAAACTAGGGTCTGGCCCTTTAACAAATAATTACAACCATAAGCGTACGATGCAGGGGCAGGGGTTGGGGTGGGTAGACGGGAGGGGGGGGGGGGGGTGGCAACTGCTCCGCTAGTGCTAGAACAAGTTATTATACAGATATTCGGGCAAACTATGCTAACTTGCGACCTCTTTACCATGTATTTCCATCTTTCTACCCTCAAACTTAGTTGTAATCCATGTAAAAATGCGTAGTGATTCGTTTGCAACCGTATATAGCTATTTGGTAGTAATGGTGATATGAATAAATGTTATTATCCAGATTCGGGCATTTTCGTTTAATTCGGACAAAAGACAGTCTGGCCCCACTACAAAAATGGGAGCCCGTGCTTATATTCAATTAAGGTTCAAGCACGCTGTCCTAGGCACACACCTCATATATCTGGGCTGTCTGTCCAGGACAATGGGTTAGTTTAGTTGGTTAATGGTTAGTGAAAGAGTTCTAAGAGGGTGTAGTGGCCTTACACCTACCCAATGAGCCCTTAAGAAATTGCTCTGGGTTGGAGCCGGTACCGAGCTGCGAACCCTGTACCTACCAGCCGGTAGTCCGATGGCTTAACCACTTCGCTAACGAGGCCGGTGATTTACGGCAAAAGCGCAATGAATACCGCAATGTGGTGCCAGCGAGAAGTTTTCATAGCACCAATCATCATAATTTCCGACAAAAAACACGTTTTTTTTCCCTTTTCTGAAGATAATCACGATGCAATTTCAGTCATTTTCCCCAGCAATTGAGCCATGATCTGTTGTACGCCTTGCCGAACACACAATATGATGTAAGGACGGATGCGGAATTTGAGGCAATCAGAGTAAACGCAGAATAGATGCAAAATATTTACACTACTTCTAAAAATGGATGGTTCCATTTTATTTTGCCGCATATCAAAGGCAGTGTAAGCGCTAAAAGGTTTATTGGAAATTACATAGAAAACCTTCCTTACTGTATACAGGAGGAACAGGGTAGGGGTAGTGGGCAGTATGTGTGTGTGGAGGTGGGGTGGGGTGGGGTGGGACATAGCCCAGTGGTAAAGCGCACGCCTGATGCACAGTCGGTCTAGGATCGATCCCCGTCGGTGGGCCTACATGCGGCTATTTGTTGTTCCAGCCAGTACACCACGACTTGTATATCACAGGCCGTGGTATGTACTATCCTGTCTATGGGATGGTGCATATAAAATATCCCTTACTACTAATGTAAAAATGTTTCCTCTCTAGGACTGTCATAATGACCAAACGTTTGACATCCAATAGCCGATGATTGTACTCTAGTGGTGACGTTAAACAAACCAAAGTTTTCTTTTTTGGAGTAAGAGGAAGAGACCATAAAAGTCACATTCAGTGAAAAGTCACATTCAGTGAAAAGTCACATTCAGTGAAAAGTCACATTTTCCCTGTAGTTTAGTTACGAATGTGTCTCTGTTGATTTGTTGAGCATTCTCTGTTATAACTTCCAACAGAAGCTTCGTTTGTGTGGCCTGTCATATACATTATTGGAATAAAAATAGAAACGATGGAATCCTCGGGGATTCCGTTTTTGACGTAATTGATAAAAAGTAGTTCCGGTAATATTTACCAAAAAAGTGCAGTTTTCACGTTCATGGAAGAATGAACGTTGTTTTTTAGATCACGTGATAGCATTTTAACCAATCCAGTTGCCTATTACAAAACAGCAATTATTTTATGGAATTATTTATGACACAATGTCCTGTCAGGCTGGTAGGTACCGGCTCCAACCCAGAGCGAGTTCTTAAGGGCTCAATGGGTAGGTGTAAGGCCACTACACCCTCTTCTCTCTCACTAACCACTAACCAACTAACAACTAACCCATTGTCCTGGACAGACAGCCCAGATAACTGAGGTATGTGCCCAGGACAGCGTGCTTGAAGCTTAATTGGATATAAGTACGAAAAGAAGTTGAAATGAAATGAATGTCATTGAGTGTGAGTTAAAATTAAACTTGGTGTTCGATTCCTTTTGTTTTTGTAGATTTTGTGGGAGGTTCGCTTTGTCAGGTGTGTTTGCACAGCAGTATTATTACATAATTATTAAATAAAGAATTAAATAAAAAATCATTTTAATTTATATTTCTACTAAAACGTCCATGGTCAAGTAAAAACAAATTCAAAACTGCAACGGAAACAATATATCATGGCGTTATCTGTTTTCGATAGGATAAGCGAAAGATATTAACAAAAACCGAAAAGTATTGTAAAAAATTAGGAAAGATGTATATAATAAATAGACCATTTCAAGATGATCTTTTGAATACGATTTTTATGTCAATTCGTGATGTGTGTGAAAACCATATTGACACTCATTGCTTCGTAATTCGTGAAATTATATTATTCACACACATCACTCGTTGACATAAACAATGTATTCGAAAACCCCACGATATAGCCTCCATTCTCTCTCTCTGTCTCTCTGTCTCTCTCTCTGTCTCTCTCTCTCTCTCTCTCTGTCCCTAGCTCTCTGTCTCGCTCTGTCTCTCTCTGTCTGTCTGTCTGTCTGTCTGTCTCTCTCTCTCTCTCTCTCTCTCTCTCTCTCTCTCTCTCTCTCTCTCTCTCTCTCTCTCTCTCTCTCTCTCTCTCTCTCTCTCTCTCTCTCTCTCTCTCTCTCTCCCTCCCTCCCTCCCTCCCTCCGTCCGTCCGTCCCTCCCTCCCTCCCTCCCTCGCTCTCTCTCTCTCTCTCTCCCTCCCTCCCTCCCTCCCTCCCTCCCTCCCTCTCTCTCTCTTCTCTCTCTCTCTCTCTCTCTCTCTCTCTCTCTCTCTCTCTCTCTCTCTCTCTCTCTCTCTCTCTCTCTCTCTCTCTCTATATATATATATATATATATATATATATATATATATCTGCGTGTCAAGCAAGGGCCATGCGTCTTTCTAAAAGTTTCGGTTAATTCCTGAAATTACCGATAAAACTTAATTTCAATATATTGTGTTTTTTGTTCTGTTATATAATTAGATTTTGTATGTCAATCACTACATGCTGGTTGTTTTTTTTCAGTATTAGATAATTATATTATTCAATATAATGTAAACTGACTTCCTTCTGTTACATAATTAGGTTTCATATGTCCATCAACACAAATTTTTGAAAAACCGTTTCAGTGTTTTCGCACGTAATTATATTACATTGTTCATTTTTCTAACACTAATTTATAAATATTTGTCCGACATCTGTTTCAAAATTGGATTCTTCCCCTTGGTTAGTTTCACTAAAATAACTTAGATCGCCATATTGTGCTTGTCATAGCATTTTTAAAAACCTTAAAACTGTTGGAAAGAAAGAAAGAAAGAAAGAAAGAAATGTTCTATTTAACGACGCACTCAACACATTTTACTTACGGTTATATGGAAAGAAAGAAATGTTTTATTTAACGACGCACTCACATTTTATTTACGGTTATATGGCGTCAGACATATGGCTAAGGACCACACATATCTTGAGAGAAGTAACCCGCTGTCGCCACTTTATGGGCTACTCTTTCCGATTAGCAGCAAGGGATCTTTTATATGCACCATCCCACAGACAGGGTAGTACATGCCACGGCCTTTGATCTACCAGTCGTGGTGCACTGGCTGGAACGAGAAATAACCTAATGTGCCCAACGACGGGGACCGATCCCACACCGACCACACATCGAGCGAACGCTGTACCACTGGGCTACTTCCCGCCTCGTTAAATCTGTTGGAGCAGGTCTTGAATATCAAAGGTCGTGATATGCGCAAAACATTTAATAACATCAATGTGTTTGCTTAAACCGAATATTGCGATTTTAATCAAATTGTTCATTTTTGAACTTATCGAATTCTAAAATTAGTCAAGTACAGCCTTGTCCAACACGCCGTCAGACAAATGCTGTTCGAAACAGACTCCATCAATAGTATTGATGTCATTTTAATTACCACCAGGTGGCGCCACGACGGAAGACAATGTCTGCGTTCAGCCAGACCGAGCAGGAAAAAAGTCCGCTTGACTGGTTTATGCGCTTCACATTAAACCAAATGGCCACGTCGGGAATCAATGAAATAGTTCGCGAACGTTAGCGAAACGTTCGCTGTCTGAACCTGGGGTAGTTCTCAAGAACGAGACGTTCCGTTACGATACGTAATACATTAAGTCATGTGTCTGTTTCATCGGTAATCATGACAACGTGATTAGGGCCACACCCTGTGGCATTCCGTTCCTTCTAATCAGAGAAACAAAATCCTTCTGAATAGATTAGTACAAGACAGTTAAAGTGTGTTTTGTTTAACGACACCACTAGAGCACATCGACTTATTAATCAATCATCGGCTACTGGATGTCAAACATTAATTTTGGTAATTTTAACATAATTGTAATCTTAGACAGGAAACCTGCTGCATTTTTCCATTAGGTCAGGGTCAGGTCAGGTCATGTCATAGGTTTTAACGTGCACATTCAGAACACGCTGTTGTAGCACACGCCTGTCTTCGGTGCATGCGTCGACTTTTACCGGTTCCTCCGTCGAGGAGAAGAAAACGTTTGGGATGGGTGGGAGTAGGGGGGGGGGGGGGGAGGGGAGAGGGGGAGTCGCCCACGCTAGCACGTGCAAAAGAACACCAGCAGCCCGATTGAGTGCTCCGCAAGGCTCAGTGGGTAGGTGTAAACCACTTGCACCGACCAGTGATCCATAACTGGTTCAACAAAGGCCATGGTTGGTGCTATCCTGTCTGTAATCGGAAAGAGTAGCCCATGTAGTGGCGACAGCGGGCTTCCTCTCAAAATCTGTGTGGTCCTTAACCATATGTCTGACGCCATATAACCGTAAATAAAATGTTTTGAGTGCGTCGTTAAATAAAACATTTCTTTCTTGCTTTCGTTTATGTATGCACCATCCCACAGACGAGACAGCACATACCACGGCCTTTGATATACTAGTCATGGTGCACTGGCTGGAACGAGAAATAGCCCAATAAGCCCACCGACGGAGATCGACCCAAAACCGACTGCGCATCAAGCGAGCACTTTACCTTGGTACAAGAAAGTAACGGGTTTACAAGGCAGGAAATCACCTTTTTGTGTGTTACATGTCAATATTTGATCTATTAATCTGGCATATTTATTGCCATGGCGAAAACTACTGTGAATAGCCAGATTCCACTATACTGAGGTTTTGTTACATGCTATTTGCTTAAAACAGCAGTGTTTAGCATAGGCGTACGGTTCCCATTCTTTGTGTGTGTGTGTGTGGGGGGGGGGGGGGGGGGGGGGGCGGCGCAGGCTGATTTTTGCCCGAATTAAACGAAAATGCCCAAAATCTGGATAACAACATCTATTCATATTGGCATTACTACCAAATAGCTATACAGGTTTGCAAACGAATCACTACATATTTTTACATGGATTACAACTAATTTTGAGGACAGAATGATTTTTTATTTTTTATTTTTTTTATTTAACGACGCCACAGAGGACAGAATGATGGAAATGCATGGTAAAAAGGTGCCAGGTTAGCACATTTTGCCCGAATATCATAATCTGTATAATGTTTGCCCTAATTTGGATTGTGCTCCAGCATTAGAGAGGAGGGGGGGGGGGGGGGGGGAGGAGGAGTTGCCCCCTCCTCCTCCGCCTGCCTCCTGTCTTGTACGCCTGTCATGGGCGCATGTGTCGACATTCACCGGTTCCTCCGTCTAGGACAGGAAAAAAAAGTTTGTAGTGGGTGGGAGAGGTGGGTCACCCGCGCTGGCACGTGCAAAAAAAAACACCAGCATAAACTGTATAATGTTTACCCGAATTTGAGATTTTAAACCAGCCCCTCCCCGTCCCCCCTGTCTCCTGGCTTGTACGCTTACGGTGTTTAGGTGTACAGATTCCTGTGAACTGACATGCATCCTATTTTAATATAATTCAGTATTACCAGCAATAGTTGTTGCCTCGCCAAGCGGAAATATTAAACGGTTACATGCACACGTTTATTCACGGACTATATGTCCAAACGTAGTAAAAGAAATGAACATTTTAGATTTATGTTTTGGAGGATATTAAACATTAATTTTGTTCTGGTGTTATTGGCGTTGTAATAAGAGTTGCAAACGACATTTATTTATCGACATAAATCTCGATACTTCTATTTTCTTCCTGCTTGTCACATTTTATATTCTCCACCGTGTAATTGACGAAACGGGCGGCAGACGACAACATTAGATTTGCCCGAAATATTGTTACGATGTCTCGAACATGTGCACGGCTATGACGTGCGGCAGCTACGTTTCATGCGTGATAAATGTGACGCGCGACTACGCTGCCGTTTCACCACTTCAGAACATTGTTACGCAGAGGTGCGGGAAATAGCCGAGTGATAAAGCGCTCGCTTGATGCACGGTCGGTCTAGGATCGATTCCCGTCGGTGGGCCCATTGGGCTAGTTATCGTTCCAGCCAGTGCACCACGACTGGTATATCAAAGGCCGTGGTATGTGCTATCCTGTCTGTGGGATGGTGCATATAAAAGAACCCTTGCTGCAAATGAAAGAATGTAACGGGTTTCCTCTCTATGACTGTGTCAAAAAATGACCATATATTTGACATCCAATCGCATATGATTAATAAATCAATGTGCTCTAGTGGTGTCGTTAAACAAAACAAATTTCTTCTTTCTTTAGTGTCACTATAGTGATGACGACTTCCCGTCTAGAAATGAGAAACAGTTTAAAGTTTAAAGTTTGTTTTTGTTTAACGACACCACTAGAGCACATTGATATATTAATCATCGATTATTGGATGTCAAACATTTGGTAATTTTAACACATAGTCTTAGAGAAGAAACCCGCTATATTTTTCCATTAGTAGCAAGGAAAATGTTATATGCACCATCCCTACAGACAGGATAGCACATACCAGTCGTGGTGCACTGGCTGGAACGAGAACTAGCCCAATGGGCCCACTGACGGGGATCGATCCCGAACCGACTACGCATCAAGCGACCGCTTTACCACGAGTCTACGTCCCGCCCCAAAAATGAGAAACAGAAGCATGTCGAAGCCGTACCCTATTCTCACCACATCTGAACACCACGTTTTAAGTGCACAGTGAAGAACTTACTCCACGACTTGACATCCTCCGGTTGGACGTAAATGTATAGCGCCAAGGGGTTAGGTTATGGCCAGAGATGTAGGATTGCAGTTAAATTATAAAGTTAAACATCGGGGACGGACGCCCAGAGATCAAGTGCAGCTGTGATTGGCGAGATATTCAAACTACATAATTGGCTATCGTCAAATGTGTGATTTCCAAGCCTAAATTGCAATGGACTCCCATTCATGTATCAAACGCTATTCCGCTGGGTGCACTTGTCTTAAAAGCCTGTAGCATACAAACAAAAATCCAATTTTCATTCTCTATTGATACGGGACTGGTAATGGGTACTTCCTGCAATTCTACAGACGTCGAACGCGATCTAAATAAAGTATACGGTACACAGGACATTATGCACGTGTAATATATATAGTATCGGTGAACACAACAAATGTATGTTTCAAATATTGGACAGGAAAGTGAAGAAATAATACATCGATCAATATCAAGTTGTGTTTTCTCAAGGAGATCGGTATACAGCATTGTAGCTGGTAACCTGACGCGGATCGATATTTAAAACTTTCTATCACCCACAAACCAATAGAATAACACTAAGTTTTTTTGTTTAACGACACCACTAGAACACATTGATTAATTAATCATCGGCTATTGGGTGTCAAACATATGGACAATTTTGACATCGTCTTACAGAAGAAGTTTGTTTTGTTTAACGACACCACTAGAGCACATTGATTAATTAATCATCGGCTATTGGATGTCAAACGTTTGGGTAATTTTGACATCCTCTCAGAGAAGACGTTTGTTTTGTTTAATGACACCACTAGAGCATATTGATTTATTAATCATCGGCTACTGGAAGTCAAACATTTGTTAAGTCTGACATATGGTTTTAGAGAGGAAATCCGCTACATTTAAACCTTTAGTAGCACAGGGATCGTTTATATGCACCATCTAACAGACAGGAAAGCATATACCACGGCCTTTGATATACCAATCGTGGTGCACTGGGTGGAACACGAAATAGCCCAATGGGGACGGGGGTCGATCCCAAACCGACCGCGCATCAAGCAAGTGCTTTTATCACTGGGTTTCGTCCCGTATTCAGTATAATAAAGAAAGAAAGGAATGTTTTATTTAACGACGCACTCAACACATTTTATTTACGGTTATATGGCGTCAGACATATGGTTAAGAACCACACCGATTTTGAGAGAAAACCCCCTGTCGCCACTAAATGGGCTACTCTTTCCGATTAGCAGCAAGGGATCTTTTATTTGCGCTTCCCACAGGCAGGATTGTACAAACCATGGCCTTTGTTGAACCAGTTATGGATCACTGGTCGGTGCAAGTGGTTTACCCATTGAGCCTTACGGAGCACTCACTCAAGGTTTGGAGTCGGTATCTGGATACAAAATCCCATGCCTCGACTGGGATCCGAACCCAGTACCTACCAGCCTGTAGACCGATGGCCTAACCACGACGCCACCGAGGCCGGTCCCAGGTGTCGTTAAACATATAGGGCCAAATTTACGAAGTCTGTTTTTCTTAAACGCAGGTGTTTTAAGCATTGTAAATGTATGTAATTACACGCGTGTAAGACATAAACAGTCTTTGTAAATTCGACCCACAGTTCTTGTCTTTTCTTTCGACTGGAACTGAGATGACGGTTTAGGTTAAATGGACTTGTCCACGATTAGCTGAGACAATCTTTGTTATTTATCAATTATTTCGTGGTAAATTCAGTTTTGTCGTTTATGTGATATGTTACACTCGCAGCTTTATGAGACGGGCAGATCTGAAGGTAGAAAAAGAAGGAATTTGTTTTGTTTAACGACAAGGGATCTTTTATATGCAACATCCCACAGATATGATAGCACATACTAGGGCCAGTCGTGGTGCATTGGGTGGAACGAGAAATATCCCAGTGGGTCCTAGACCGAACGCGCATGAAGGGAGCGCTTTACCACTGGGATACGTCACACCCCGAACTGATTGTAGAGCAACTGTCATCCTCCCACACACTGTAAACGAACAATGGTACTGTTTTTAAGAGCAGATGCTAAAACACTCAGCGCATCGTATTGCATTGCTAAATAGGTAGCAAATAACGCGATAACTAAGCCAGTATGAAGTAGAATGCGATATCTGTTATATTTGATGTACATTGAATGATTATACACACACGAGGGCACCGATACGACAAATAGCCCCCCTCCCCAGCCACACACACACACCAATCTCCCTGGTGCCTTTCCACGCGTATATGACATATCTGAATTCACTAAATAGAAGCCACATGTTTGTGCTTTAGACATTAACGTTGATAATGGAGAAAACACTCAATTACGGAGAGCGGCGTGACTCAAAGGCCAGATCCCAGTGCATTTGGGTCAAATTACCAATCCCTCTACTTCTAGTCTTTGATGTATGACTGTGTCAGTCGAATGATAACTCACAGTATAAAGTCCACATTGCTGCGAGATAAACAGACGAGAAATCTCACCACAAACTCACGGGCGTCTGTGTTCTCAAAACAATAATATTCTCAGAGTCTGTGTTCTCAAAACAATAATACTCTCAGTCAGCGCGTCTGTGTTCTCAAAACAATAATACTCTCAGAGTCAGCGCGTCTGTGTTCCCAAAACAATAATACTCTCAGTCAGCGCGTCTGTGTTCTCAAAACAATAATACTCTCAGATCAGCGCGTCTGTGTTCTCAAAACAATAATACTATCAGAGTCAGCGCGTCTGTGTCCCCAAAACAATAATACTCTCAGAGTCAGGACGTCTGTGTTCTCAAAACAATAATACTATCAGAGTCAGCGCGTCTCTATCCCCAAAACAATAATACCCTGAGTCACGGCGTCTGTGTTCTCAAAACAATAATACTCTCAGAGTCAGCGCGTCTGTGTTCTCAAAACAATAATACTCTCAGAGTCAGGGCGTCTGTGTTCCCAAAACAATACTACTATCAGAGTCAGCGCGTCTGTGTTTTCAAAACAATAATACTGTTAGAGCCAGCGCGTCTGTGTTCTCAAAACAATAATACTCTCAGAGTCAGGGCGTCTGTGTTTCCAAAACAATAATACTCTCAGAGTCAGCGCGTCTGTGTTCACAATACAATAATACTCTCAGAGTCAGCGCGTCTGTGTTCTCAAAACAATAATACTCTCAGAGTCAGCGCGTCTGTGTTTCCAAAACAATAATACTCTCAGAGTCAGCGCGTCTGTGTTCCCAAAACAATAATACTATCAGAGTCAGCGCATCTGTGTTCACAAAAGAGTCAGCGCGTCTGTGTTCTCAAAACAATAATACTCTCAGAGTCAGGGCGTCTGTGTTCCCAAAACAATACTACTATCAGAGTCAGCGCGTCTGTGTTTTCAAAACAATAATACTGTTAGAGCCAGCGCGTCTGTGTTCTCAAAACAATAATACTCTCAGAGTCAGGGCGTCTGTGTTTCCAAAACAATAATACTCTCAGAGTCAGCGCGTCTGTGTTCACAATACAATAATACTCTCAGAGTCAGCGCGTCTGTGTTCTCAAAACAATAATACTCTCAGAGTCAGCGCGTCTGTGTTTCCAAAACAATAATACTCTCAGAGTCAGCGCGTCTGTGTTCCCAAAACAATAATACTATCAGAGTCAGCGCATCTGTGTTCACAAAAGAGTCAGCGCGTCTGTGTTCTCAAAACAATAATACTCTCAGAGTCAGGGCGTCTGTGTTCCCAAAACAATAATACTCTCATAGTCAGGGCGTCTGTGTTCCAAAACAATAATACTATCAGAGTCAGGGCGTCTGTGTTCACAAAACAATAATACTCTCATAGTCAGGGCGTCTGTGTTCCAAAACAATAATACTATCAGAGTCAGGGCGTCTGTGTTCCCAAAACAATAATACTCCCAGAGTCAGGGCGTCTGTGTTCCCAAAACAATAATACTCTCATAGTCAGGGCGTGTGTGTTCCAAAACAATAATACTATCAGAGTCAGGGCGTCTGTGTTCACAAAACAATAATACTCTCATAGTCAGGGCATCTGTGTTCCAAAACAATAATACTATCAGAGTCAGGGCGTCTGTGTTCCAAAAACAATAATACTCTCATAGTCAGGGCGTCTGTGTTCCAAAACAATAATACTCTCATAGTCAGGGCGTCTGTGTTCTCAAAACAATAATACTCTCAGAGTCAGCGCGTCTGTGTTCCCAAAACAATACTACTATCAGAGTCAGCGCGTCTGTGTTTTCAAAACAATAATACTGTTAGAGCCAGCGTGTCTGTGTTCTCAAAACAATAATACTCTCAGAGTCAGGGCATCTGTGTTTCCAAAACAATAATACTCTCAGAGTCAGCGCGTCTGTGTTCACAAAACAATAATACTCTCAGAGTCAGCGCGTCTGTGTTCTCAAAACAATAATACTCTCAGAGTCAGGGCGTCTGTGTTCTCAAAACAATAATACTCTCAGAGTCAGCGCGTCTGTGTTTCCAAAACAATAATACTCTGAGTCAGCGCATCTGTGTTCTCAAAACAATAATACTCTCAGAGTCAGCGCGTCTGTGTTCTCAAAACAATAATACTCTCAGAGTCAGGGCGTCTGTGTTCTCAAAACAATAATACTCTCAGAGTCAGGACGTCTGTGTTCTCAAAACAATAATACTCTCAGAGTCAGCGCGTCTGTGTTCCCAAAACAATAATACTCTCAGAGTCAGGGCGTCTGTGTTCTCAAAACAATAATACTCTCAGAGTCAGGACGTCTGTGTTCTCAAAACAATAATACTCTCAGAGTCAGCGCGTCTGTGTTCCCAAAACAATAATACTATCAGAGTCAGCGCATCTGTGTTCACAAAAGAGTCAGCGCGTCTGTGTTCTCAAAACAATAATACTCTCAGAGTCAGGGCGTCTGTGTTCCCAAAACAATAATACTCTCATAGTCAGGGCGTCTGTGTTCCAAAACAATAATACTATCAGAGTCAGGGCGTCTGTGTTCACAAAACAATAATACTCTCATAGTCAGGGCGTCTGTGTTCCAAAACAATAATACTATCAGAGTCAGGGCGTCTGTGTTCCCAAAACAATAATACTCTCAGAGTCAGGGCGTCTGTGTTCCCAAAACAATAATACTCTCATAGTCAGGGCGTCTGTGTTCCAAAACAATAATACTATCAGAGTCAGGGCGTCTGTGTTCACAAAACAATAATACTCTCATAGTCAGGGCGTCTGTGTTCCAAAACAATAATACTATCAGAGTCAGGGCGTCTGTGTTCACAAAACAATAATACTCTCAGAGTCAGGGCGTCTGTGTTCCAAAACAATAATACTCTCATAGTCAGGGCGTCTGTGTTCCAAAACAATAATACTCTCAGAGTCAATGTGTTCCTTGATATAGGAAAACGTGAAACACAAAACAATAATACTATCAGAGTCAAGGTGTTCCTTGATATAGGAAAACGTGAAACACAAAACAATAACGCTATCAGAGTCAATGTGTTCCTTGATATAGGAAAACGTGAAACACAAAACAATAACGCTATCAGAGTCAATGTGTTCCTTGATATAGGAAAACGTGAAACACAAAACAATAACGCTATCAGAGTCAATGTGTTCCTTGATATAGGAAAACGTGAAACACAAAGCAATAACGCTATCAGAGTCAATGTGTTCCTTGATATAGGAAAACGTGAAACACAAAGCAATAACGCTATCAGAGTCAATGTGTTCCTTGATATAGGAAAACGTGAAACACAAAGCAATAACGCTATCAGAGTCAAGGTGTTCCTTGATATAGGAAAACGTGAAACACAAAACAATAACGCTATCAGAGTCAAGGTGTTCCTTGATATAGGAAAACGTGAAACACAAAGCAATAACACTATCAGAGTCAAGGTGTTCCTTGATATAGGAAAACGTGAAACACAAAACAATAACGCTATCAGAGTCAATGTGTTCCTTGATATAGGAAAACGTGAAACACAAAACAATAACGCTATCAGAGTCAATGTGTTCCTTGATATAGGAAAACGTGAAACACAAAACAATAACGCTATCAGAGTCAATGTGTTCCTTGATATAGGAAAACGTGAAAACAAAACAATAACGCTATCAGAGTCAAGGTGTTCCTTGATATAGGAAAACGTGAAACACAAAACAATAACGCTATCAGAGTCAAGGTGTTCCTTGATATAGGAAAACGTGAAACACAAAACAATAACGCTATCAGAGTCAAGGTGTTCCTTGATATAGGAAAACGTGAAACACAAAGCAATAACGCTATCAGAGTCAATGTGTTCCTTGATATAGGAAAACGTGAAACACAAAACAATAACGCTATCAGAGTCAATGTGTTCCTTGATATAGGAAAACGTGAAACACAAAACAATAACACTATCAGAGTCAATGTGTTCCTTGATATAGGAAAACGTGAAACACAAAACAATAACACTATCAGAGTCAATGTGTTCCTTGATATAGGAAAACGTGAAACACAAAACAATAACACTATCAGAGTCAATGTGTTCCTTGATATAGGAAAACGTGAAACACAAAACAATAACACTATCAGAGTCAATGTGTTCCTTGATATAGGAAAACGTGAAACACAAAACAATAACACTATCACAGAGTCAATGTTTTCCTTGTTGTATGAACGTGTTCATATATTTACAACGTTTCGTGAAGATATCTTCAATGGCTTTGGAAGTTTTGAGCTGGAATCCGTGAATTTGGTTATTTGTTTCCATGTTAAATGCATAAATATCCTCCATAGCAAAAGGCACTATTTTAAACGGTTTTGAAGTTGTACTCCGGAAACGGTCAATTTGGTCACTATAGTCATTTGTTTCCATGGTAATAATAATAAATATCAAAAACGAAAACTGCCTCATAGCGATAGGCACTACTTGGCCAATACACAAATAAGCGTACTTTTCGTGTATAGTGAACAGTTTTAATGATATTTATTAAGTGTTTTACCATTATGAAATTTGCGTCACCTTGTTCTTTAAAAAATTAAATATCACTAATATTTCTAAATAATAATAATAGTTTTATTCAGAGATATCCACCTATTTGGTCCGTTTTTCTATCGGTTTGTTTTTATTAAGATGTTTTAAAAAATTTAAAATATGCTTTTCAACTAACGCACATAGAGCTAATTTAAGAAGAACATTTCAAGTTACTAACATCGCTACGTACACAGTTCCCGTACGTTACTGGCGAATCATAATTTATTTTCAATTATTAACATTGTAAAAAAAAAACCCCAAAACTGACACACTCGTTTCAAAGTTGGCGATATTTCAACAGGAGTTATTTCCCTTGAACCGCGGTTACACCAGGTAATGTAATGAACCATGTTTTTATCCCATTTAACTTTTCTGTCCTATTTTCTTTTTTTAGTTGTAATTTTAATTTGTTATATTCTCTATTTCTTCTGTATTAACTATACTAATCACTATTTACTAACTGAATAATACTGCTGAGATAAAAACATGGAATTCATTGTTATTAAGATAAAATTTTAAGTAGGGTAATATTTAAAGGTTTTACGGTAATTTAACAGGAAGTAAAATATATATTTTTATTTGTATTTTCTTTTAATTAATTTTTTTATTTTGTTAAGTGGATACACTATTGTAGTAATAATAGAATATTTTGGTGAATTTTAGGCGTAATTGTTATGGGTAATAATTTTTATATGATTGTTTATTTGGGATGAACCAATGAGATACGATTTCGTCCTCGTGTTGCCCGTGTGGTCAAACTTGGAACTTTACTTTCTGATGTGTTTTCATAGGGTCAACACGTAAGTTATTATGGTTTGGATAAATTAATGTTTTAGGGGGTGTTAAAGCCTAGATTTTAGTTTCTCTTCTCTCTCTCTCTCTCTCTCTCTCTCTCTCTCTCTCTCTCTCTCTCTCTCTCTCTCTCTCTCTCTCTCTCTCTCTCTCTCTCTCTCTCTCTTCGTTTCCATATGCTTTATTACTGGCTATGGGGTTAATCGTTGTACATTGTTAGTAAAAGAATTGTTGTCATTTTGTTGGTTGTGCATGGGGGTGCACGTCATTTATTTTTCTTGGAAATATTATTTCTAAACATACAGACAAATTTTAGTTATTTGTTTTCCGATATATGTTTGTTTGAGGTTTTGGAGGTGTAGTGAACCAATTGTTGAATTTCTAGGTGGGATATGCACATTTGTAATAGGGGCTGTTGCGGAAATTAATTGTAACATGGAAGAATTGTAGTTTTGGGATTTTGGTGTAAATCATCTTTCAAATCAAATTGATAGTTTCTGATAGGAACTATTTTATTTGTAATAGGAGTTGTAGCCTAAATTACCGATATTATAAGTTTTTCATGCAGACCGGTGTTTTATTTGGTATGGAACTTTCAAATAAGTATATTTGTCGGAAATCTCAGGGTAATATTATTGTATAACTTGTCAAATGTCCACAGTATTTTGTTAAGAGCTCTTTGTCTTTGTGTTGAATAAATGTTTTAAAATTGTGGTGTTTTGGTTAACCTTGTGGCAGGTCGTTAGATTACTGGACAGACCATTATTATAAAATGTATTAAGTTGTAGAACCTTTTGGAAGTCCACAACCGAAAGGGGTGGCCGGACCTGGCGTGGAAATGTATCCTTTTTGTAAACACCGAGTCACGTGATTTCAAGTGAACTCAGGGTTTCGTTTCAGTAACAGGCCTTGGTGATTTACCAAGGTGAGGCAAACGTTAATGAAAGCAGCTCAACAGCGAGGCGCCATGTAGCCCGAGCACTCTGCCGTTCGAGAGCTAGACGGCTTGTATGATCGCCATGTCAGGCAGAGTGCTATTGGGACATTTTGGGCTTCAACAGGGGCCTCTGAGATGAATTCTTCGAACGAACGAGCATGGGAGGGGCAAGACATTAAGGGATCCTGGAAATTTTCAAATCTAGACGCTTTGAAATACCTTTATATGCAGCCATTTCAGGCAGGTAACATACTTAAAATTCAATATCAATAACCAGTAAGTTTTTATTTTTACCAGATTTTTTATTCATTTTTAAATTTTTAGTTTTTAATTCTTTTTTTTAATTCTTTTTTTTATTGTATTTTTTTCACTTTGCCCCCGCTAGCTACGGCCCTGAATATTCAACGACTAGTCACAGCATAAAACGTGAAATGCAAGACGATAAATTCGTTATGTTAAAAAAAACAAAAAAACATTGTACATCTATATAAAACAAACAGATGTCTTAGCAGGCGTCTGAATCAGATTAATATATTTGAATATGAACCCATCGAAGTTTTGTACTAATGAAAACACGCGCAACGCTATACAGAGCAATATAGTCCATGAGCCAGAGGGGTCGGTCGGTACCACCTGGGGGGACGAATGCTCATAGTGATTTTTGTCAAGGCCTACATCCCTAGGGATGGAAAATTTATGATAGCATTGCAGGACTTACAGCTTTCTGTGTGTATCTACCCGTTTGGTGACCCTACCCCCATTTTCATGACAGTTATATTTTTACAGAATTGCTAAAGGGTGACTATATGAAAAGCATTGTAAAATATTTGTCAAGACATTTAGGAATACAATTCACACAGTTTTATTTTTCAGTAGAAATTTAACATAAAGTTTAGGCTCAGCACCTCAAATATTCTCTTTAAATGTTCTAATTACAACATAAGCTTATTTGGACATCCAGTTATTATTTACATCCTATAAATAAAGTTTTGTTGCAAGATTTGCTGTGTAATTACACATTTTATAACCCTACCCCTATTTCCTCAACAGCAATATTTCAATGGAATTGTCAACAGTGACTAAATAAAACATAAAATATTTATTAGGATGGGCGAGACAAAAATAAGAGAAAAGCACGTTAGTGGAATATGAATTTCAGAAATAGAAGCAATCGTGTCATCCCTAGAGGGTTAGGGTCTCAAGTAACACTTTTGTTTTACATTATGTAATGCATTTTCCACCATTTCTCAACAGTAATTTCACTTGAAGTTGGTGACATCCTCAGATCTTTTGTTTCAGGAGTTTTATTGCACACAAATCTATATTAGGCTGTTAAATACTACTTAGGTTCTGAATTTAAAGTGAATTTGACATATGTTGGTGAGATGCCATTAAAATAATCTCGCATTAGACTAAAACCGATTAAAAGTCTACATTATTGATTTACAACTCATATTGATCATGTATTTATTGTTATTTTTGTAATATAACCATGACTACAAATGTATTATTGTTTAAAATTGTATCTTTATACAGAGTCCATGGAAGATATTAACATATCATAACCTGACCACAACCAAATAGGCATACTGTTGACTCCACAACTTAAAAGATCAAAACAACACATTTTTATTATATTCAAGTTTACCTATTTATTAATTGCATTAATACACTGGTAAGTGATTTAGCTGTATACGTTTCCTAACATTTAATATTAATGCATTACTACCTTCATAATTCACTATTCCAGACATTGAAAATAACATGATAGGGTGTGTCATACTCCCTGCTGAAGACAAATGATAGAGCTTTATGTCTCCTGAAACAAGAGGCTACCACGAGTTAGCACTTCAATACGTTTCAACCACCATTTAGCTTAATATGGATGAATCTAGGTTTGGACAACATTGTTAGACTGGAGGTGGCATTCACTGGTGGAGCAAATATTTGAAATTTTATGTTTCTGGTGCATGTGTTGGACCACAATCACTGATAATGGACTGTACCAATGATAAAACAAAACCCCAAACATTTAGCTAAAGTTGCTTGAAAACAAATAACAACATTTGACGTGTATCAAGGAGGACAAACACAAATAAATTGAAAATCCAAAGTTGGACCGAATGAATGAATGCATGAATGAATGAATGAATGTTTAACGACACCCCAGCACGAAAAATACATCGGCTATTGGGTGTCAAACTGTGGTAATGCAAACAAATAAAGTGATGATCAACATCAATATAACAATTCAAGATTTAAATAAAAACAGTGTAAAGAACTGTGCAAAAATACAAATATCACAGATAGATACTGACTTTTACTCTAAATTTCAATTGTGCTGTATTGGCCATTCTTAAAGAGAATGTTACACCCCTGCACCACGGTGGACCGAATTCAGTATGAGTACCAGAGAATTCAATATGAACCATCTCAAAGATACCTGCCTACTATCAATACATCATGTTCCAAGCCGACGATTATATCTGCAATTGTGAATCAGAGCCTATCTCAATAAAACTACCTTTACAAACCATTGCCGTACTGATGAATCAATCACTTTGCAAAGGCATAACGACGGCTATCTTACTATTTATTTTAAGAATGGAATCATTTTTAATGCTATAGGCATCATATGATGGTGATTTCAAGGCTTGTACATAGGTATAGGGGTATAGGATTGCTGAAGACGTAATTAGTTGAGTCCTTGAAAGTCAAGATGTACATCCATGTACAAGTATATTATGAAACTCTAAAAGTCTTATGAAACCAGCCTGTTCAGTTTACTATTTGGGCAAAAAGCCAACAAAAGAAACGACCTAGCATGGTTAAAGACTTGTGCCAACTGAAATTTGAAAGCCTAACAGTTTGCCAAGTTTTAGCTTAGGTAAACAATCTCTGGGAAGATTTATTCAAATGTCTGTTCTGCAGAAATGAAGAGTTTTCAGCATTTTTGATACCTCACAGTTACATAGATGCATTGCGTAGCCTTCTACGAGCATCTCATGTGAAACTTGCACTCTAGGGCTATTAAGTTAGTGATTCCGCGGTGCTCTGCTTTGACAAGCTGTATTATGGCACATACACACCAACTTATTAAGCACAAAACCCATCTTCCAATTGAACACGCTGGTATGTTTGAAGCAACATTATTTTTTTTTATCAGATGTCTGACAACAATATTTGTGGATGGATTCCTAAAAACCACTAAGTTAAAGTGAACAAAGATGCCCAGACTCTAGAGGTCACAACACAGTTAAGACTAAATTCTGGTGCTAAAAAGAAAAAAAGATACACAGAACATCAATGTGTCGTCACAAAAAAGTTTCCAAAGCCAAACGTTTAAAAGGATTATGACTATATTCCATAGTACTGGTAGTAAGCCTCATTCCGTGTTGATTGAATGCATTTGCTGAGACTATCTGGATACTGCTTTTGATTTGATGAAGAATAATGTTATGCAACTGTGACGGAACATGCGCTTAAATTTGTTTCGCCTGTGGCGATTTTTAATTGTGTTAGAGAGCCGTGTGCAGTTTCATTGCCCGTAGCCCAGGTGGGCAACTTGTTACGTAATACTTCGCGCGATCGGGCATTCCAATATGCACTTAGTCCAGCTGTGGAGGCCATGTAACGAGTAGTTACGTAATACCTCTGCGAGTGCGGTTTCGACGACCGTGATTTGGCGACGATGGCGTCAGTAAGTCTGACGATCAGAGAGAAATATACCGACTCTAGTAGAGTTGGAATATGAGATGATACGTGACGTACCGCCTTGTACCCCCAGGCAAAATCCTGATTTATAATAAATAGCTAGTGTTTTAGAGATATCGAGGAGAACGAATTAGGAAGGCTCCAGGGGATCACGGACGTCGTCCACTGAACGAAATATATTAGTTCAGACGGGACTTTGGTAATTATATATTATTTCTGCTCTGTGTATAACCTTGATGTGATTGATGTGACCTTTAAATATTTTAATACTGTATTATACCAATATTCTTTAGACAGTGTCTTCGGTCATCTGACGAAGTAAATCGTAGACTTTTTGTTCTAACAGTATATGAGTATTTGGTAATATAAAGCTTAGCCAGTCATCCTAGAGGACCTAGGTACACTGTAGGTTATTGTCTTTATTGCGATAGGTACCAATATTAATTCTGTGTCACAAGGTTACTGAATGAGTAGTTAGGGTTAATTAAAAATTAACCCGTTAGGAATAGAGCTGTAATTCCTTTATTAATTAAGTTCCCCTGGAAGCGTTCCTAAATTATCACACGTTACTGAACGAGTAGTAAGGGTTAATTAAAAATTAACCAGTTATTAATGGTGTTGTAATTCCTTTATTAATTAACTTCTCCTGGAAGCGTTTCTCAATTATCACACGTGTGGGTGTGGTGTAACGGTGAAGTGATTCGCATATTGTGTAACTAGACACCTAGAGATTAACTAATTAAGTGATCAGTTCTGGGTTGTTATTATTGCTGTTATTAATTAACTACTACGGCTGTACATTTGTCAGCGTAGATTAATACAGATTCCAAAGTGTATTGTGTTTTTGTTGTGTTTCTAGAGAACTAACGTGCTATAATAATATATACTTTATATAAGATCGTATCTCTGATCATACCTAGACGAGCCATACTAGGGTTTAACCGCCTGTTACAGAGAGATCTAATAGATATACAGTTAGGAGAGATATTTTGATAATCGTGTTTTATTCAGTTACGGGAATTATAGAATCCCCGTGACAGCAACCTTCAAGGGTGAGCCACTATATATAATAATAAATCTCATGACAAAATCATGAAACAATAGCCAATTGTGCCAGGAAAATGAATTGAAGATCAATGACTGTTTGAATGCATCACTGAGCTGACATAAAGGTACAATTTCCAGATATCCTTTAACTTTCATTAGTACCTCTATCATGGGCCTCGTTGCAGATGAATTTGACATGAGCAGATAGTTTGAAGCCTTTCCGAATGAACGTGGGACATGACAAAACATTACAAAATGTAGCAATAAATGTTCACTTCGCCTATTTTTATCACAATTCTTCCCTTTCTTCTTGAAAGTGAGAAATTCACTTCTCATACAATTTTCAATATCCTGCCAGGATATGGTTTTGTTCTGTGCAAAGAAGGGCAGAATCGAAAGTGTAACTATGTAGGGATTGTTTGATAAAACATACACAACATACAATCAACCAGATTGTAATGTAGAATATGACCCAGTAAAACCAAGTGCCGTTGATATAGGCTGGACAATAGAAACAGAAGAAGACACTATATAGCATATATATAGACTGGCCCCTGCGTGTGCTGTAACCTCACCGTGGTGCAGCGGTGTACCATTCTCTTTGAGAATGGCCAATACAGCACAAAATTGCAGTTTTGAGTAAAATTCAGTATCCGTAAAATTCTGTGATATTTGTGTTTTTGCACAGTTCTTTACACTGTTTTTGTTTAAGTCTTGAATTTTTATATTGATGTTGATCATCACTTTATTTATTTGCATTACCATAGTTTGACACCCAATAACCGATGTATTTTTCGTGCTGGGGTGTCGTTAAACATTCATTCATTCATTCATTGTGCCATGACAGATTGTAATGTAGAATATGACCAAGTAACACCAAGTGCCGTTGATATAGGCTGGAAAATAGAAACAGAAGAAGACACTATATAGCATCTATATAGACTGGTATAATGTTGGTAATTGAAGACTGTGATGGACATGTGGCACAGAAATTTTTACATCTGCAAAGTATGTTTTCATCTTTATCGTGACATTTTTAATCTATCAAGGCAATGTATGCATTTCCAACTGATTTATTGTTTCGACTCAGTCTTGTACAACAATATGGTTTTAAACAATAATCTTTATTATCACCTGCATGTAACAAAAACTATGTGATCAAAGTACATTTTAAGTTAACAGGAACCTTTAATGGGTTTATATTAGAAAATAATAGAATGCTCATGTTAATAACTTCATCAGCAAATAGCTTAACAAATGCTTTATGGAAGATCTAAATAATGCTTGGGAGTCCAACAAACATTCAGGTACATTAAAGCCCTGACAAAGTGTAAACCTAAACTTAACTGGAATTACTGTTGTCAAATAACAAAAATTGCATTACCTAACATTAAACAAAATGTGTTATGTGAGACCCTAACCTTCAAATGATGTCACTGTTGCTTCAGTTTTCCAGATTTATATCCCATTAATTCGTCTACAGTTAGATTTGCCATGTATATCTTAATAAATATTGTATGATGTTTTTATTTAGTTATCCTGTTAACAATTCCTTTGAAATACTGCTTTTGAGGAAAAGGGTAGTGTTGTCAAAAGGGTCGTTACAAAAAAACGGCATGCCCCGTACTCCCTAATGTCTTCCGGCTTCCATGCTTGTTCGTTCCAAGAATTAATCTGCAACCCCTCCCTCCCCGACACACACACCCACACCTCCACAATCCTAGCTACGGCCCTGGGGTCATTCCGAGTTCTATGCAGTGCTCTGACATATCAAAGGACCAAATATGAAAGAAGTCCATTAAAGACGCAGTCCCTAATTTCAACCCGTAAAAATGGACACTTAAGTTTGGTTAAGTTACAAACCTGTAACACACTTGGATAACGTTACAAGAGAGTGAAACAAGAGTGTGACGTTGAAACGGTGAAATATCGTTAAAAATAGACTAAAACTTGACTCCATGACAGTTATTTCTCAGATGCACGTGCGTTTTTAAAAAACACATGAAAAATGCATTTCGTGGTATTAGAAACACCACGACGACCAGAAACACTTCGGATGTACGGAAATGGATAATCTAAACAATAAACTATAAACAATGTTTGATTTCAGTGATCATAAACGGCTCTAATAGTGCCTTAGTGTTTAAAAACTTGGGTTTGTCCCTTTAAAAGATTCAAGAAAATAAAGAATCCTTGATCAAACGTCGGGGCGGGACCTTACACGCGGTCGGTCTAGGGTCGATCCTTGGGCTATTTCTTATCCCAGCCAATGGACCATGCTTGGTATATCAAACGCCGTGGTATGTGTTATCCTGTCTGCGGGGTGGGGGGATATAAAAGATCCCTTGTTTCGCTTAGGAAAATATAGATCGATTCCTCTTTAAAACCGTATGTCAGAATGACCAAATATCTGATATTTAAAATAAATAAATGTGCTCAAGTGGTGTCGTTAAACAAAACAAACTTTAATTTTAACTTTTCATTCTGGACAGGTAATCGAAAAAAGTAGCCCATGAAGTGGCGACAGCGGGTTTGATCAAACGTCATTCAACTTAACTTGAAACTTCAATTAACGAATGGCTAGAAGAAAATATAGAATATCAGGTTACTACGTTTTGATATCGTGGTTATTTGGCGAGGTTTAGATAACCGTGTAACAGGCGAGCTTCAGTTAGCCTGTTACACCGTTATCGAACCGAGCCAAATAACCACGATATCAAAACGTAGTAACCTGATATATATATATATATATATATATATATATTATTTATCATGCAACCCCTTTCAAGTTATATATTTTTAATATGTTTCAGCCAAAGCGGTATAGAAACTATTAGTTTTATCGTGTAGAAACTACTACCGGAAGTCGGACAATAGCAGGTGACCGAAAGCATTTTAGGAATAGCATAGCCCTCCTAAAAGTTCTGTGTTTCCAAATTTTAAATACAATACTTTGATTATATTTCAAAATCTGTTGTCACAACATTACAAAATTTTTTAAAACCTTTTTTCTGTGAAAATAAAAGTTTATGTGTGACCTGAAGATCTACATCACTGGTTGCTAACGACTGTGACGTCAGACGCTGATTCAATGTAAACATTGTTTGCAGGAAGCTACTTGCTTTTTGGTTTCAAAATGTTTAATTCAAAACACTGGCTAGTTCCGAATGGGAGCGAATAATGGAGAATTGAAAAATAAGAGGTAATTTGAGTGAGTGAGTGAAGACTTTCCCATGCTCCTATACCACTAAGGCTTCGAGCATGTCCACCCCGGGTTCGGTCTCTGGAGGCCAGGGGCCCAATCCGGGACATTAATTTGATGCTACAAGAAGTGTAAATGTTATATTTATTTATTCAGTTCAATAATTATTGCTGTAAAAGGATTTTTTAAAAATGCGAAAACAATATACCTGAAAATGGAGCAAACGTCCATCATGCGCACAACTCATTTCCTAGTGACATCATAGCACTTCGAATTATCAGGTATGGCTTGTCAGGTCAATAGGAAGCATGGTTGCGTGATAAATCACGATACCTATACATTGTCACATAGTGTAACTCATGACAGTCAGCGGAAAGAAACCCATCCACCTAGAAATACGCGGAGAAGTGGGCAAGTATCAGGGACAGATCTCCACAATTGGTTTTAAAAATGGAGGTTCGAAAATTGTAAAAAGGGCGAAGGCAAACGCAATAAGCGTACGAAACGTGTGTGTATTGTGTGAGTGTGTGTGTGCGTGCGCGTGCGTGTGTGTGTGCGTGCGCGTGCGTGTGTGTGTGCGTGCGCGTGTTCGGGCAAAATTACCAAGCCTGAAACGTTTTCACCATGTGGGCGGGACGTAGCCCAGTGGTAAGGCGCTCGCTCGATGCGCGGTCGGGGTGGGATCGATCCCCGTCGGTGGGCCCATTGGGCGTTTTCTCGTTCCAGCCAGTGCACCACGATTGGTATATCAAAGGCCGTGGTATGTACTATCCTGTTTGTGGGATGGTGCATATAAAAATCCCTTGCTGCTAATCGAAAAAAGTAGGCCATCAAGTGGCGACAGCGGGTTTCCTCTCTCATTATCTGTGTGGTCCTTAATCATATGTCCGACGCCACATAACAGTAAATAAAATGTGTTGAGTGCGTCGTTAAATAAAACATTTCCTTCCTTTTTTTTCACCATGTGTTTCCATTATTCTAACCACAATAGTAGTTAGTAATGTAATGTCTGTAAAAATGCGTAGTTATTCGTCTTCAACCCTATATCACTGTTTGGCTGTAATGCCAATATAAATAAAATTGTTGTTATCCAGATACGGACATTTACATTTAAAATCAGACTTCCCCCCACCCCTACCACCCTTCCCCGTACAAACATGGGAGCCCGTACACCTATATATGGCAAACGATTCCGGTTCCAGGAGGAAGGGAGGTATCCTGGGGATCTGGGGGGTATTTCCCCATGGATATTTTGAAATACAGATGCTAAGAGTGCCCTTCCAGGACACTGCAGTGTTGTTTCGCTGCTGTTCTGTTTGGAACATTCTGTGTGAATTGTGTAACAGTTATATAATACGATTTAATGGGAAGCTGAACGCAAGCCAAGAATCAAGAAATAACAAATCACATCAACCACAGATAAACGAACTGTTGCCATGGAGACAATGTTATAAATATTTGTTTCATATTTCAATTCTCGATAATTTCATTCTGAACAGGGGCGGGGCGGGGCGGAGAGAGACGGAGGGAGGTGGGGCGGGGCGGAGCGGGGCGAAGCAGGATCTGGCTCAGTCGGTGCTCGCGTCAAGTGGTTGCCTCAAGGATCGAACCAGCTAAGTGCAACCATTCTCTGATTGGGCGTTTCCCTTTCCAACCAGTTCACCACGACTGGTATATCAAAGGCTGTAGCATGTGATGTGCTTTCTGTGAGAAAATGTAGCGTGTTTCCTTTAAGATTAAACCAAACATATGTATCTTGTAACCAAACATATGCAACTTGTAACCTAACATATGTAACTTGTAACCAAACATATATATCTTGTAACCTAACATTTGTATCTTTTAACCAAACATATGTAACTTGTAACCAAACATATGTAACTTGTAACCTAACATATGTAACTTTTAACCTAACATTTTAACTTTTAACCTAACATTATGTAACTTTTAACCAAACATATGTAACTTGTAATCTAACATTATGTAACTTTTAACCAAACATATGTAACTTGTAATCTAACATTATGTAACTTTTAACCAAACATATGTAACTTGTAACCTAACATATATAACTTTTAACCAAACATAGTTACATAACCTAACATTATGTAACTTTTAACCAAACATATGTAACTTGTAACCTAACATTATGCAACTTTTAACCAAACATATGTAACTTGTAACCAAACATATGTAACTTGTAACCTAACATTATGTAACTTTTAACCAAACATGTAACTTGTAACCAAACATATGTAACTTGTAACCTAACAGTGATGAGACCGGATGGCTGGATGGCCTAACAACTAACATCCAAAAATTTTTGATTATATACTTTTTTTTTTACGAAATCATCCCCACAAACCAGCCCACCTCAACCCCAAAAACCAACACATAAACACACACACAAATACCAAAACCCCCATAAAAACCCCCAACAACAAATAAATAAAAAATCCACACACAAACACACACACACACACACGCCAAACAAAAAAGGGGGGGGGGGGGGGAGAAGAAAATAAACAAAACAATGACATTGGATCTTGAAGCCAGTCCCACTTCCTCTCCGTGTTGGACGTTGAGAAGACGTTACTTTCAAACGGCAACTACCGATAGCGTGATCCTGTCTAATACTGAAAAGGAATGTTCCCGGACTACATTCCCAGCAGAAAGCCGGAAACAAGCCTGACAAATGGACGCGACTGCGGCGTGTGACAGAAATACCACAGAGCGAGATATCACTTACATAGTTACACACAATCAACTTCCAATCCACCTTTAGTGCAAGACGGAAGAGTCTCATCACGGAAGGTGTACGGTAAATATGTTACAACATGGCGTGTGTGTTCTAGTGCAAGTGTAAGTTAACGGTGTTACATCATAGTATGTGCGTCCTAGTCTTAGTGTAACATAAAAGTGTCACATTGTATTGTGTGTGTTATATCATGGCATGTATGTTGCATCATGATGTGTGTGTCACATCATGGCATGTATGTTACATCTTGGCATGTATGTTGCATCATGATGTGTGTGTCACATCATGGCATGTATGTTACATCATGGCATGTATGTTGCATCATGATGTGTGTGTCACATCATGGTATATGTGTTACATCACTACTTTTTATAAACACATGAAACTATACAAATTAAACCCTGAGATGTGTATGCTATTTTCTGAAGTGAAAAGAAAGGTGAGATTCTCAGGGGGGAAACTGACCCCTTCTGCACCCCGGAGGGTACGGCCCTGTATGTGTACCGTAGTCCTATTGTAAGAGAGAGGGGTTACATCGTGGTATCTGTGTCTTAGTAAACTGTCCTGTCTGCGGTTGTGAATAATCGGTCTTTATTGACGTAGCTTGTGCGGCGATAGTGAGTTTTTCTTTCGGTACGTACAGCAGGTGTCACAACTGCCTCATCAAACAACCCAGTAGCCGCTGATTAAAACAATATGTTGCGTTATCTATAAAACACGCATTCAATTCGTTGACTTCTAAAATGCGTTTTTAAAGTGTGCTGAACAATGTTCGAATAAAGGCTACTAAACACCCCTTTTGTTTAAGATGAACTCGTCAGCTCGGTGTGGAGATTACTAACACTGTCCAGCTGTTCCAGTTAAAGATTTAATCACAACCTGCGATGTGTGTGACCTACTTATTAACACATTTTATTCGGTCGGCTCGGTGCGTTCTCTGGCCAGCGTTATTAAAGATGTAGGAACGGACATTAATTTGGAACCGAGAAAG
>NC_054710.1:8208710-8268149 GCF_016097555.1 Gigantopelta aegis
TGTAATTACATATCAAATATTTTTTCTGCATAAAATATTAGAGGCTGTATATTAAACGTGTTTCTGATCGTTCTAATATTTGTACTAGGTTAAATTTCATTTCATTTATACAAATGTATTAACTAAAATATTTTTGTATTTGAAGACAAAATCCAGTTTGCGCTTCTTACAAATATTAAGACGACCAAAAACATATTGAATATACAGACACTGATATTGCAAACCAGAATATATATTTAATATGTAAGTTTATTCGTAGAAATATTTTATAGTCAGAACCATCTTACAATGCAGCAAACTCAGGAATGTCCCTTTAACGCACGTGGTATGCAGCATGCAGGACTGATCTTAGAATTCAAAGAAACCATCTGATTCTGAGTCATTTCTCCCATACGACCTAAAATATACGATATTCGAATACTTGAAAATACTAATCGAATATTTCGAATATCAAATTAACGAGTGAATATATTCGAGTATTCGAACCGAACACTAATACACATACATACACTACACAGACAGACAGACAGAAACACACACACACACACACACACGCGCGCCACACATACATACACTACACATACATACAGACATACACAGGCAAACACACAGACACACACACTACACATACATACACTACACAGACAGACATACAGACACACACACTACACATACATACACTACACAGACAGACATACAGACACACAGACACACACACACACTACACATACATACACTACACACACATATATACACTACACATACAGTCATACAGCCACACACAGACACACACACAGACACACACACACACAGACACACACACACTACATATATACACTACACACACATACATACACAGACAGACAGACATACAGACAGACAGACAGACACAGACACACACACACACTACACAAACACACACTACACAAACACGTATATGTACACAACACACATACACACATACACAGACACACACACGCACACACACACTACACATACATACACTACACAGACATACACACACACCACACATGCATACACTACACAGACAAACATACATACATACATACACACACACACACTACACACACACACACACACACACACACGTACACCACACAGAGATACATACACAAATACACACACACGCGCGCACACAACCACACACGCACACAAACACAAACACATACACTCGCACGGTCGGCATAACAGTGGCCTGTTCTATCCTAACCATCCCTGATTTTGTTTTCACCGACAAGAAACATGTTATGGATAAAAGTAATTCACTTAAACGAACGGCCAGATAGCTCTGCAATAAACGAATCAGCCGACATTTCAAATTACGTCAAGTGTTAAATTATTAAAGGTTCACTATCCCTTTGCACGTCTACGTTACGTAGCAGTGAGACGAAGGTCAAGGACGAACTAGGGATATGATAGGATAGGATATCATTAACGTGTCTATATTCAATTAAGGTTCAAGCACGTCTCTCCTGGGCACAATATCTGACTTCGCCAGTGACTGGGTCCCGGACAGAGTGCCAGCGTTCAATCAGATCCAATGGCCACATACATTGCAGTAGAAAACTCTTGGAAAATTGAGAGAGAAAAAATGGAAGATTCCTTAGTCGAGCAAGCGAAAGCACGTGCAGTGTGCACAGACGAAACAAACACGTCTTACCGCAGTGAGCTACAGACTGGGATTTTCATTTCATATCAAATTATTTTCGTGCTTATAGCCAATTAAGGTTCAAGCACGCTGTCCTGGGCAAACACTGCAGCTATCTGGACTGTCTGTTCAGGACAGTGTGAGTGGTTAGTGAGAAAGAAGAGGGTGTAGTTGTCTTACACCTACCCACTGAGTCGTTAAAACTCGCTCTGCGTGGGAGCCGGTACCGGGCTGCGAACCCTGTACCTACCAGCCTTATGACCGATGGCCTAACCACGATGTCACAGAGGTCGATCCAGACTGGTAGATTTCATTATCTATTTATTGGTTTTCAGTTACAGTCATGTTATTACTCTGGGTGCCGAGAAGACACTGACGACAACACGGCACAATAGCCGCCAATTGGCGAGGGTGAGTTAATTACCACCCTCAGCCTGGTAGTCTTAGACTCGTCCAGTGCAAACCACTACTTCCAGTGTACGCTAATGTTGAGAAAAAACAGAGCGATGTATGTCTGCCTTGTTAATAAGCTTTATAAAGGCTGTTAATTAGTAGTACTATCCTAATGTTATATAACCGGCCTCGGTGCCGTCGTGGGTAAGCCATTGGACTACAGACTGGTAGGTATAGGGTTCGCGGCGCGGTACCGACTCCAAACGAGAGCGAGTTTTTAAGGGCTCAATGTGTAGGACCACTAACAAACAACTAACCAACTGTCCTGAACAGACAGTCCAGATAGCTGACATGTCTGTCCAGGACAGCGTGATTGAACCTTAATTGGATATAAGCAAGAAAATAAAGTTGAACTGAAATAATGTAATAACAAAGGACACGAATAAACTTATGTTTAGGGTTAATTGGTACTATTTCAGTTGAAGCAAAAATAGACACTAATAAACTATATTTCCTAGGACATCTCCTTGCCTACATGCACGTTATCCTATAAGGTTATAACAAGCGGAGGCCTAATTAACACAGGTCTCTTAGACTCTGCTAGACAACAAAGCATCCTCTTTGCAAGTCTTTTAGCACTGCACTGTGAGATCGCAAAGTTACGAGAGTTTAGTGAATTAGGCCCCAGATTATTATGTTTCAAACATATGTGTGTTTCTTCTCTAGTTGGATTTGCAGCAGACATTCATGGAATCCTTTGCAAATATAAATTAATTACATACTTAATTACTTAAAAGCGTCCATATTTCCTGCCAAACAAATATGGAAAAGAATAGTGAAGAATTGTGTCTTCGAGTTTGAGGAAACAGAATGGAAAACACAAATATCTGTAACTCCGGATACTAATCATTTTTCTACAAATCCACCCAAACCTTACAAATACATAAAGCATGAGATATCTCTCGTTCAAACCCTTTGCTAAAAGAACAGGCACATCATGTCATAAGTATATGCGCTACATGGAGGCCACGATCATCTCAAGGTTTTTGTTCCCTTTGTAATTTACATTACTCAGATCTTCTTATACATGTTATAATTAGCTGTCAGTATTTATCTAAAACCAGAGATAAATTTTGGTGTTCAATCTTAGATATTGGTCCAAATGAGCTAAGCACATAATTGCATTATCTTTCAGACGAGGCGTTTATTACCCAATTACTATCTTGCAATGCGCCCTTAGACCTTGATAAAGATACCACGAAATCATACGTTGAGATTGTCGTAGAATTCATATTAGTAAGTACAAAATATTTTAACACGTTATTTAATAACTGAGATACAGTACACAGCAAAACGGTACAGGTTGAACTATACCAATTAAAATCCCATAGGCGACCTTCTTAACGTTTGTGTTTAAAAACACTATATGCAATATATCAACCAAACTATGACCCATAAATATCAGTACTACAACCCCTACCTCAAAGTATTAACTGCAGAAAATGGTACCTTTCATGGCTCATTTTCGGTATAACCAGATGTTTTTACAACACCCCTAGTTTCGCACAATATTTCAGTACTTTTTTTTTACATGTACCCCATACATGTTCCAAGCACAAGACTACTTGACACAGTGGTACAAGATGAATTAAAATTGTATACATTTTTAGCCCAGATGAAACTATTTTTTTTTTACAACCAACACACTCACATTTATAACCAATCACAGGACTTGTGGTGTTAACTTCCCTATCAAAAGTTCGCTGCACCTCGAACTTTGACCGAGCCGAAAATTAATTGGTTTAGTGCTACCTACACCTTGTGTGCACGTACAGTTGTAAAATACATTTAATATTATATGTTTATTATGTAAATCGTTTTCTTTTCTTTCTTTTCTGTAGTTATCAGTAATATGTATACTTGTTTGTCTCTGTGCTGTAATTATTTCTTTGTATGTATATCTGTCTTTTTAAGAGGAATAAAGAATATATATCGATCAACTGCGAGTTCTTTGATTTAAAACAAATCCACATATTAATCACTAATACACACACTACAGGAAGAAACCCGACAGCACCCACATTCAGCTGGGCTTCGGCAAACTTCGCCAGCAGTATTCGACGCTCGCTGACCTATATCGTGACGTAGCGTCACATGATTGCTATCGCTACCCACTCAGTGATTCCGCCTTCCAGGTGTTGGTTGTCTCATATTTTCCATTAAATTAATATGTTTTTATATTTTTTTAACATAGTGTGCACTTAAGGTTGAAACCAGAAACATGGCACAATAAAAATAAAAATGAAAATTAGCATTGCAAATAGAAACATTTTCTAAATCCCATAAACATATGCAATTTAGCACGCGTACGTCCTTGTAGGTAGATTAAATTTAAGATGCCATACTTTTTTTATGGACTGCATATATCAGTTTTACTGAAGAAAAAAAGAGTTAACAGTATCGGCAACGGGAAGTGATGTTGTTCAACATATCTGTTATAAGAATTGCTTAACGCTCTAGGCCCATATTTTTGAAGCAATCTTAGCCTACGAAATCGTAAAACCAGCGTAAACTATGACGTCACTATGGCTTGTTCTGTTGTGACGTCACAACCTACGATGGTTTTACGATTTCGTAACACTAAGATGGCTTCGAAAATATGTGCCCATGTTTTTTAAAGTTAAAGTTTTGTTTAACGACACCAGTAGAGCACATTGATTAATTAGTCATTGGCTATTGGATGTAAAACAATTTGGTAATTCTGACACGTAGTCACCAGAGGAAACCCGATACATTTTACCAAATGCAGAATGTGATCTTTTATATGTTCTTCCCCACAGACAGGAAAGCACACATCACGGCTTTTGACCAGTTGTGATTCACTGGTTGGAACGAGTACTTAGAGAACCCCCTTAATGTGACCATCGCGCGTCTGGTGGGGCGGGGTGTAGCCCAGTTGTAAAACGCCCGCTTAATGCACGGTCAATCTGGGATCGATCCTCGTCGGTGGGCCCATTGGGCTATTTGTCGTTTCAGCCAGTGCACCACGAATGGTATATCAAAGACCATAGTATATGCTATCCTGTCTGTGGGACGGTGCAAATAAAAGATATCTTGCTACTAATGGAAAAATGTAGCGGGTTTCCTCTCTAAGTCTATATGTCAAAATTACCAAATATTTGACATCCAATAGTCGATGATTAATAATTCAATGTGCTCTAGTGGTGTCGTTAAACAAAACAATTTGTTTTTCAACACGTTTTAATAACGGTTATAAGATGTCATACATATGGTTAAGGATCACACAGATAATATACTGAACAAAAAAAGAAACTTCCGATTTTTACATATAGTATTTGTTGTGTTAAAGAATTCATTGTGTAATGAAATTATATAGGTAGTATTAGCCTTGAGCTGTATTATCAGGATTCATGCATTTTATCGATTATTTTTGCACTGTTAATCGTTGACAACGTGAAATTAAATTTGCACGTGCATGCATGGTTTGACATGTCCCGTGTAGTATTCGGTCAATTTGTTTTACTTGTCTTACTGATATTGTAAGAAAATTTGTAAAAAAAATTAACGTTTTTTACATTGTAGCATTTTTAGTATGCCAAGAATACCCAATAATTTACGCGAACGGGCGATTGGCATGCTTGATGCTGGCATGTCGACAGAAGATGTTGCAAGGCATGTTAGGAGTTCTAGTCGAGCGATACGAAATCTTCGCGTAAAATTTCGAACGACGGGAAGCACCAACGACTTGCCACGTCGTGGACGTCCGCGTGGTCAAGACCGCTATATCATGAACACGCATTTGCGCAATCGATTGCAAACTGCCACTGCTACTGCTGCTAACACACCTGGGCTTCATAATAACCAAATCAGTGGGCAAACTGTTCGTAATCGTCTGCGGGAAAACGGTTTACATGCACGACGTCCTTACGTCGGATGCGTTTTAACGCAACGTCATCGTCTAAATCGTCTTAATTGGGCACGTATACACACTCGTTGGATACGGCGACGCTGGAATACCGTTCTTTTTTCGGATGAATCCAGATTTTCTTTACAACGTGGTGATGGCAGGGTGCGCGTCTACCGTAGGAGAAATGAACGCTATGCTGACTGTTGTGTTCTTGAACGAGATCGTTTCGGGGGTGGGGGTTGTGTCATGGTCTGGGCAGCCATTGCCCATGGTTATCGTTCACCACTAGTCGTCATTGATGGCAATTTAAATGCTCAACGTTATCGCGATGACATTCTCGCTCATCACGTCATTCCTCTGTTCCATAACAACGCCAACATCTCGATTTTTCAGCATGATAATGCCACCTCTCATACAGCTAGAGACACTGTAATTTTTTTTAGGACAAATAACATTGATTTCATTGATGACTGGCCCGCTAAAAGTCCTGATCTCAACCCCATCGAGCATGTCTAGGATAGTCTGGACAGACGATCGAGGCGTCGTCCCAACCCACCCGCTAACGTCAACGAACTTCGTCAAGCGCTCATTCAGGAATGGAACAATATTCCACAGGCAGAAATCAACACTTTAGTCAATTTTATGCGCCTGCGATGCACTGCAGTGGTCAATTCAAGAGATGTCAATACCCGTTATTAAGTGGGTTTTTTTTTTTTAACCCCTACCACACTTGGTCAAAATTTCTCCCAGTTTCTGTTAACCTATGGCCATGATTTTTGCACCAAACGATGCATCATGGAACACTCTTTAAACGCATATATAACAATTTTTACCCCGGTTTGTTTTCATCAAGTTATGTTCAAGCAAATTTAGCGGAAGTTTCTTATTTTGTTCAGTATACAGGAGAAAAAACCCCAGCTGCCGTCACGCAATGTGCTACTGTTTTCAATTAGCGTCTGAGATTACTGGATGCCGGTTTCAAATCCCGCTACTGGCTCACACTCCGAGTGAGGGACAAGTAGGCCAATACTTCAAGTGCATATTCACTGGTCACCAACCTCTGGCTTAGGCAAACAACCTGGATAGCTTACGTGAAATAATTGCATATAACAAGGACAATAAATCAAGTAAAATGAAAATGCATTTCGCCGATTCTCCGTGAATTCGACTCCGCTCCATGTAGAGATAAATCACCATGCTAAGACAGTTGCACCACTATCACATATATAGTCCCAGATAAAATCAACTACAATGAAATATTTTCAATAAATCTTAAAGTAATCCATGCATTACCGTGCACTGAATTCAGTGGGAATTAATAAAGTTATATTAAACGACATCCAGCCATTATAGCTGTAAATGATCGATTAGAGTTCAGGGCGACCTCTCTAACATATATGTAATAAGAATAATAAAACATATCCCCGACTTCTCTAACATTTATGTAATAAGAACAATAAAACATATCCCAGACTTCTCTAACATTTATGTAATAAGAACAATAAAACATATCCCCGAATTTGCTAAATCAATTCTGCGATCGAGAATCTTCGAACAAATCAATGCTGCCTTCTGGAATTTAAAATGCGTTTTTCAGTGAGAAGGAAAGAAGGAAATGTTTTATTTAAGGACGCACTCAACACATTTTATTAACGGTTATATGACGTCAGACATATGGTTAAGAACCAAGCAGATATTGAGAGAGGAAACCCGCTGTCGCCACTTCATGGGCTACTCTTTTCGATTAGCAGCAAGGGATCTTTTATATGCACCATCCCATAGACAAGATAGCACATACCACGGCCTTTGATGTACCAGTCGTGGTGCATTGGCTGGAGCGAGAAATAGCGCAATGGGCTCACTGACGGGGATCGATCCCAAACCGACCGCGCATCAAGCGAACGCTGTACCACTGGGCTACGCCTCGCCCCATTTTTTTTTTTGGAGTGGGACGTAGTTCCTTGGTTAACGCTTTTGTCCGACATCGGCCACATTTCATAACCCACGGGGTTATTTCTCGTTCCAACTAGTCACTCACATCCATATTATGTTCATATTTTAAATATTTTGGTTAGATACCGGTATATAAAAAAAAAAAACCTAAGTGGTGCAGGGTGCAATGGCAGGAGTGATCACCCCCATCCCTCTAGTTGTTGCAATATATATGGAAATTTATCTCTTTTTGGGGGGCATAAACTGACGGTGGAAATTTCAGTGTTTCATAGTCATACGATGCCCTAAAGTCATAACGACATTTATATGGCGTTTGTAGAGAAGTCTACCATTTATTTAGCAAAAAGCTCGTTGAAGACATACAATAAATTATTTCTTGGAAAAGGAAGAAATGTCAGGAAGCATTAATGCAATTTATAATGATTTGTAATGATACGTTACGACACTCTAACAAATGCGTATTGAGGAAACTTAAAAGTTTGTTTTGTTTAACGACACTTCTAGAGCACATTAATTAATTAATCATAGGCTATTGGATGTCAAACATTTGGTAATTCTAGCTTGTAGTCATCAGAGGAAACCCGCTTCGTTTTTTCTAATGCAGCAAGGGATCTTTTATATACACTTTCCCACAGACAGGAAAGCACATACCACAGCCTTTGACCAGTTGTCGTGCACTGGTTGTAACGAGACTATAGGTAATGTTTGACACCCAATAACCGATGATTAATAAATCAATTTGATCTATGGGTGTCGCTAACCAAAACAGAGTTTACTTGTGTTTTTTTCAACAAAGAAAGAAATGTTTTATTTAACGACGCACTCAACACATTTTATTTACGGTTATATGGCGTCAGACATATGGTTAAGGACCACACAGATTTTGAGAGGAAATCCGCTGTCGCCACTACATGGGCTACTCTTTTACGACAGGCAGCAAGGGATCTTTTATTCGCGCTTCCCACAGGCAGGATAGCGCAAACCATGACCTTTGTTGAACCAGTTATGGATCACTGGTCGGTGTAAATGGTTTACACATACCCACTGAGCCTTGCGGAGCACTCAGTCAGGGTTTGGAGTCGGTATCTGGATTAAAAATCCCATGCCTCGACTGGGATCCGAACCCAGTACCTACCAGCCTGTAGACCGATGGCTCAACCACGATGCCACCGAGGCCGGTTTTTGTTTTGTTTTCAACAAATTCCTTCACATTTACAACCAATGGAAGAACTGATAGTATTAACTGCGCTATGAAAAGTTGGGTGTACTTCGAACTTTAACCCAGCCGGATGTTTTTTGGTATAGTGCTACACAGAGTAGAAACTCTCGCTTTAGTGACAAAAGAAGAAATTGCACGTTGTACTGATTGTTCCCGGACTGGTTATACGGTGATGAAGGAATATTGGAAAGAACAGACCTCCTCCACAACTAAAATGTGTAGAAATGCGAGAATGGTTGGAACGGGGAAATCCCTAGCTCTTCCAAGAACGATTGATCTTACGTGTGATCGCACTTTAAGCAGTCGCCCTAGCACTGAGTTACACCCGGCTCCTTAATTCCGCGGAAATACCTCTAACACCGGCTCCTTAATTCCGCGGACTGACCACTAACCACGGCTCCTTAATTCCGCGGACTGACCACTAACACCGGCTCCTGAATTCCGCGAGCTGACCTCTAACACCGGCTTCTTAATTCCGCGGACTGACCTCTGACACCGGCTCCTTAATTCCACAGGCTGACCACTAACACCGGCTCCTTAATTCCGCGGACTGACCACTAACACCAGCTCCTTAATTCCACGGACTGAACACTAACACCGGCTCCTTATTTTCGCGAACTAACCACTAACACCGGCTCCTTAATTCCGCGAGCTGACCACTAACACCGGCTCTTTAATTCTGCGGACTGACCACTAACACCGGTTCCTTAATTCAGCGGACTGACCACTAACACCGGCTCCTTAATTCTACGGATTGACCACAAACACCGGCTCCTTAATTCCACGGACTGACCACTAACACCGGCTCCTTAATTCCGCGGACTGACCACTCTAACACCGGCTCCTTAATTCCGCGAACTGACCACTAACACCGGCTCCTTAATTCCGCGAACTGACCACTAACACCGGCTCCTTAATTCCGCGAGCTCACCACTAACACCGGCTCCTTAATTCTGCGGACTGACCACTAACACCGGCTCCTTAATTCTGCGGACTGATCACTAACACCGGTTCCTTAATTCCGCGGACTGACCACTAACACCGGCTCCTTAATTCCACGGACTGACCACTAACACCGGCTCCTTAATTCCGCGGATTGACCACTAACACCGGCTCCTTAATTCTGCGGACTGACCACTAACACCGGTTCCTTAATTCCGCGGACTGACCACTAACACCGGCTCCTTAATTCCACGGACTGACCACCAACACCGGCTCCTTAATTCCGCGGACTGACCACTAACACCGTCTCCTTAATTCCGCGGACTGACCACTAACACCGGCTCCTTAATTCAACGACCTGACGACTAATACCGGCTCCTTAATTCCGCGGACTGACCTCTAACACCGGCTCCTTAATTCCGCGGACTGACCACTAACACTGGCTCCTTAATTCCGCGGACAGACCACTAACACCGGCTCCTTAATTCCACGGACTGACCACTAACACCGGCTCCTTAATTCCGCGGACTGACCACTAACACTGGCTCCTTAATTCCGCGGACAGACCACTAACACCGGCTGCTTAATTCCACGGACTGACCACTAACACCGGCTCCTTAATTCCGCGGACTGACCACTAACACCGGCTCCTTAATTCCGCGGACTGACCGAATATAGATGGGCAGGTCAAGACAACTCACAGTTGTGACCACTGTCCAAATACGTTATAAGTCTTAGTCGATTACGTGATCGGTGTACACGCGTGACGGCACGGACCTGAATTAATCATAACTGCCAAACTACTCCCGTACACGCACGCTGGACAAAACAACATTAAAAAACCCTGACAGATTATTCCACAACTATTCATTGACCGATCGACTGAATCATTGATTGATTGATTCATTCAGGGCTCTGGCGCCATATAACCGTAAATAAAATGTGTTGAGTGCGTCGTTAAATAAAACATGTCCTTCATTCAGGGCGGGACGCAGCCGTGGTAAGCGTTCACTTGATGCGCGGTCGGTCTAGAATCGATCCCCGTCGTTGGACCCATTTTGGCTATTTCTCATTCCAGCCAGTGCTCCACAACTGGTATAACAAAGGCCGTGGTATGTACTATCCTGTCTGTGGGATGGTGCATGTAAAAGATCCATTGCTGCTAATCAAAATGCGTAGCCCACGAAGTGGCGACAGCAGCTTTCCTCTCTCAATATCTGCTTGATCCATAACCATATGTCTGACGCCATATAACCGTAAATTGGTTTTAATGCAAGTTTTGCGATTATATCCAACTTTAAGGTTCCACTCCGCTGTCCTGGACACAGACATGACTCGCCTATCGCCGTGCTTATAAAACCTTTAGAGTCTGGACTCAAGTATCTATAAGATAAAGTTTGTTTTGTTTAAAGACACCAAAAGGGCACATTGATTTATTAATCATCGGCTATTGGATGTCAAATATTTGATAATTCTGAGACGTAGTCATCAGCGGAAACCCGCTACATTTGTCCTAATGCAGCAAGGGATCTTTTATATGCACTTTCCCACAGACAGGAAAGCACATACCACGGGCTTTGACCAGTTGTGGTGCACTGGTTGGAATAACAAAAAAAAATCAATAAAAAAAAAAAAAATCAGTTGAATGGATCCAGTTGAATGGATCCACAGAGGTGGTTCGATCCTGCGACGCAACCACCCCAAGCGAGCTCTCAACAGACTGAGCTAAATCCCGCCCTCGGAGAACTTTGCAAATCTTACAAAGCACTGACGCCATATAACCGTAAATAAAATGTGTTGAGTGCGTCGTTAAATAAAACATTTCTTTCTTATAAAGCATGCAAATGGAAGATCTTTTTTTTTCAAAATAAATGTATGAGCCAAGTAAGTATGACGGATGCGAGCACGACACAAGACTATTTCATCCTTCTTGCACTGCCTGTAGGAGGACTGCCACTCTCCCAAGACTGGCTTGATAACATGAACTAGAACGGTGCACACTGCAACCTTTGATCCCATTGGACTATTTCTCGTTCCAGCCAGTGCTCTACAACTGGTGTAACAAGGGCCGTGGTATGTACTATCCTGTCTGTGGGATGGTGCATACAAAAGATCACTTGCTGCTAATCGAAAAGAATAACCCATGAAGTGGCAACGGCGGGTTTCCTCTCTCAATATCTGTGTGGTCCTTAACAGTATATCTAACTATATTAACAACATAAAAAAACCTGACAGATTATTCCACAACTATTCATTGATCGATCGACTGAATCATTGATTCATTCATTCATTCAGAGCTCTGGCGCCATACAACCGTAAATAAAATGTGTTGAGTGTGTCGTTAAATAAAATATTCCTTCTTTCTTTCTTCAACTTGAAGATATATTTTTACACTGGCACGTGTACGTTAGTACCACTCCGTTCGACACCGCGCCAGTCCGGAAGGGTCAATATTTTGGGTTTATTACATTACTCAACTAAATTATTCATGAAACGAAAAACCAAAACAGACAAAAAAACATTTGAGTAGACTGATTAAATTTAGGACCTCGAATCATGGTCTGCTAAGCAAGTTAGACTGATGGAAAACTGCCTGGTGTAAAACACACTCTGTAACAGTAATGACACGGGCGGCGAATTTAATTATTCATACGTACTCATTTCGTTTACGAACACTCGGAAAACTTTGTTTAGTTAAATTTAAACTTGACGTAATGGTAATAATAATGAACAATTCTCTTAAAAATAATAAACATGAACAATATATATATATATATATATATATATATATATATATATATATATATATATATATATAAACAAAACAAAATAAGATAAATATTTGCGAAACAAAGATATGTGTGTATGAATATCTATATATTGTATGTATGTCGAGATTGACTGTTACATACATAGATATTAACGCACTGGTGCAGGGGATAATTAAATCGCCCCCAACTTGCAGGCTTGCCACGATACGTTCTAACCTATCAAGACATCATATATGTATGTATGTATGTATGTAGGGATGTAAGTATGTACTATGTGTGAATGTATGTATGCATATATACATATACACATATCGGTAGGTAGGCAGATATGTGTCTTCATAATGGTGTGCTTGGTGTTTATGTGTTTGCCGAGATAGTACTTGTGTAGTGTTTGTGTGTATGTACGTTTTTTATGTCTGTCTGTCTTTAACTCTCCCTATCTATCTGTCTGTCTGTCTGTCTGTCTGTCTGTCGGTCTATCTATTTCATTATCTCATTCTCTGTCTGTCTGTCTGTCTCTCTCTCTCTCCCTCCCTTTACCCCCATTTTCTCTCTCTCCCCCTCCCCCCCTCCCTCCCCCCCCCCCTCTCTCTCTCTCTCTCTCTCTCTCTCTCTCTCTCTCTCTCTCTCTCTCTCTCTCTCTCTCTCTCTCTCTCTCTCTCTCTCTCTCTCTCTGTCCCCCACCCCGTGTATGCGGAATGCGGAACTATTTGACGTGCCCCTATCTAACATAGGTTCGGGCACGCCCGCCCAGTACTTGCCTTCTGACATAGCCAGTGGGCAATTCCGAGGCGGGAGGCCCGTGTATGTGTGCGCACGATTGATGTTTTGCATATTTATATGTATGGTGATGTGTGCATATTTGTGTATGCGTGCGCACGTAAACACGGTCATTATATGGGTGTATATACATGCATATCGTATTTCCCCAAACTCGTATAACAGCTTCTTGTATTCGTCGGGTTTCACCTGTCACAGGTGTGCATCCGTGACAACATAATCACTTCACCCATTACGCTATTACCGTTAATTAGATACACGCCTCGTAGTGTTGGCAACATACGTTAACGCCGAAGCTGCGTCGCCAAAAGGGATAAACATAAGTTTTAAGGGGATCAGGCACAACGTTAAGACTGTTACATGCGCTTCTCCCTAACACGTCCTAAACATATTCCTGTCAAACACGTGTACCTATAACAGAGACAAATCTCCTAAATGCCATCTATACAAACAGTTGACAGACACTATTTGTTTACAATGTTATCTTAGAATATCAATGGTTGACTGTTATGCAACACTAATTACACCATTTCGTGTTTCATTCCATGAACTGCTCATTGAATAAGGGAGATATTATGGCATAGAACGACCAGAAAGAAAATGTAAATTGCGCAATAAGGACGACATAAACGATGACTGTCGCTTTAGTTTGATACATTCATTGCATATAGATCTACGATCTCGTTATATTAAGAAATATTCTTGGTTCAAACCATCGGTATACACAAGGCAGTGTAAAAAGACAAACGTTAAAGGGACACTCCTGAGTTTGCTGCATTCTAAGATGTTTCTGACTAATAAAATATTTCTACGATTAAACTTATATATTAAATATATTTTCTGGTTTAGAATATCAGTGTCTGTGTATTCAGTGTGCTTCTGGTCGTCTTAATATTTGTAAGAAGCCCAAACTGGATTTTGTCTTCAAATAATTTCGTACGTACGAAAAAAAATACATTTTAGGAAATAAAATGAAATTTAACCTAGTACAAATATTAGAACGATCAGAAACATGTTTAATATGCAGCCACTAATATTTTATGCAGAAAAATACATTTGATATGTAATTACTATCGTTAAAAAGTCTCTTTTAGTCGATAGCATCTTAAAAATTGCAGTAAACTTAGAAATGCCCCTTTAACAAGTATCTTACTATAACACAACCGCATCCATTCAAAATAAATAAGCGTGAACAGTGTCACTGTTTTGTTTAACAAAATAACTTCCAGGAGTCGCTTTTGAGTATGATAACTAATTAATAGAATGCCAAATTAGGCTGGGGTGTCATTAAACATTCGTTCATTCATTCATGCAAAATAAGACACAGCCAGTTTTGCTGAGATACTCTGTTGAACTTTTCAGGGCATTGAGAATATTAACAAGGCAGTGCGGCAATGAGCGTCTTAGCTGAAACAGGTGGAGATAACTCTATTCCAGATGGCGCGACAATCGACAGGGTCCCAGAAACCTGGTTTGTCTCTGACTGGCTTCAGGTTATAAGCGACCAACTGAGTGACTGAGTTTGTTTTAACAGTAAAGGAATATTTTAAATATTAGAATGTGTTTTGTTGCATTTTTCTTAATGTCTGTCTAATTGGGAAAAGTACATAAAAAAAAAATTGGGTGGCAAAGTTGAGCTTTTATGCGGCAAAATGTACCCATGCACACGTTTGTATACAGTGTCAACACGAACGCATTGAGTATTATACAAAATATATATTTATTACTTTTACTGTTAATGTCTTTTCGACGATATTTAAGTATATAAAATACTAGACCGCCCTGTGTAGGAACGTCCTGTATAGAGCCGTCATCACTATATATATATTTTTTTTAATACTACACACGCACACGTTATACCATCCTCGTCCCAAACAACAAAAACACGAATACGATATTTACGGAAATATTATTCTACATTTTTCAGCTACGATACGTGAAACAAAATAGATTTTAATCATTTAACGTAAAAAATCAACAATTTGGATGTAAAACAAATCCATTCTAGTAAACAAAAGTGAAACACCCTAGAATAAACAGGAAAAAGTGCGACGTTTCTAACTGCATTCAGGCGCATGCGTTTGCAAAAAGTATCGTAATGCGCATGCGCAGTTCATCATTTTCCATTTTTAAGACAACTACATGAAAAAATATGTTTCTTAATTATGCACAGTTGCCGAACACTTAATTTTTTTTAAAGGAAAAATTCAATTTGTCAAGCGTTCTGGTCCGGTCCGCGTTTTATCAACACACATCGCTCACACTTGATGTCAATACTGATAGTCATTACGTCCATACCTGCGCTTAGTTTGTAAAATATAATTTTTTAAATGAATTGATTCTAAATTAACAAAATTTATATACTCAAAATTATTTACAACTGTTATGAATATATTATGAATACTATTCACTACAATAGAGGCACAAAAATGTAGCATACCTTTTGCAGATCGAATATAATAATTGAAAACAAATTCTAACAACAGGGGTCCTAAAAATCATAAAAATTAAATTCTTTGGCCTTGTTGATCTGGCACGTGTGAGGTCATGTGACACGCACCGAAAGTTAATTCGTCTTTCTCCATTTTAAGTCAATTTCTACGAGTCATGTGGATCCGATATCGGTAATTTTAAGGAATAAACGAAAACGACTTAGTAAAATTAATGGTTTTAGGGGTTTGTAAAGTTTTGTATTTAGATACTTACTTTTCTCAACTTTATTGTTTATAAAAATGTTCCTGAACTGTGAAGAAAAACCTCATAAATGAACGACATGCCGATGACAACAAATCGGATGTTGATTGCGCGAACCGTGCACGAGAAAACAAAGTGAACGGAATTTGAAGCATAACGCAGTTAGGGACGTTGACGATACACATGCACATATATATTTTATTGATTATTATCCACAATATACATATATTTTCTTTATTATTACTGACTTCCACCCTCATATCTCAGTACACATGTAGACAAACGTCAGCTGGTAACAACTGGTAACCATTCACTCATGGGCGTAAAGGGGACTCTTTGATTTAGGGGGGCTGGAGGGGTTGATTTGCCAGAAATTTTACCCAGATAAAATTTCCCCGAATTTTCCCCACTGTTTTGCCCGAATTTGGGGGGGGGGGCAATTCCCCCCCCCCCCCCCCCCCACGCCCGGGTCGTACGCCCATGCATTCACTGCAGTGTATACTATAGAACGTCCTGTGCAGAACCGTGCTGTGTAGGAATATTTTTAAATACGCACACGCACACGTTAAATATATATATATTTTTTTTTTTCGAGTATTATCCAAAATATACATATATTTTCTTTATATACAAAATATATATTTATTCCCTTTACTGTTAATGTGTTTTCCACCATATCTAAGTATATAAAATACCCCAAAAAACATTATGTACTTTTAATGGGCTCGCTGAGATCTATATGTGATTTCATTCAGCTGTTTCAAACTATGTGAGTACTAAATATTTGCTTCAATGTTTGCGGCAACATTTGGCTGAGTTCTTGGACAATTATCAGCGAACTACGTCACGGAGTTAACTATTTTTGAAAGGTTCAAACATTAACGCTGTCGTAATTTCCTTGATTTTATTGTAATTTTATTTGGAATGACCAAACAGCAGACAAGATGGAGCCAAACCATTTTTATTATTTTTTAAAGTAACAAATATTATTGCTTGCTAATAGTGTTGAATTAAAGGGACATTCCCGAGTTTCCCGCAATTTTTAAGATGTTATCGACAAATAGAGACTTTTTAACGATTGTAATTACATATCTAATATATTTTTCTGCATACAGTATTAGTGGCTGTATATTAAACGTGTTTTTGATCGTTCTAATATTTATAGTAGGTTAAATTTCATTTTATTTCCTAAAATGTAATTTTTTTCGTACGTACGAAATTATTTGAAGACAAAATCCAGTTTGGGCTTCGTACAAATATTAAGACGACCAGAAACACACTGGATATACAGACACTGATATTCTAAACAAGAAAATATATTTAATATGTAAGTTTAATCGTGGAAATATTTTATTAGTCGGAAACATCTTACAATGCAGCAAACTCAGGAATGTCCCTTTAAGAGAAACATCTTACAATACAGCAAACTCAGGAATGTCCCTTTAATAATAAACTATATTTGGTTTCCAGACTTTATGTGTAGCCCAGTGGTAAAGCGCCCGCTCGATACGCGGTCGGTCTGGGATCGATCCCCGTCGGTGGGCGAACTGGGCTATTTCTCGTTCCAGTCGGTGCACCACGACTGGTATATCAAAGGCCGTGGTATGTGCTATCATGTCTGCGGGATGGTGCATATAAAGGACCCCTTGCTGCTAATCGGAAAGAGTAGCCCATATAGGTGCGACAGCGGATTTCCTTTCTCAATATCTGTGTGGTCCTTGGCCATATGTCTGACGTCATATAACCGTAAATAAAATGTGTTGAGTGCGTCGTTAAATAAAACATTTCCTTCTAGACGTTATAAACTCACTATGATAATTATGTTTATACTATTTATGTTTAATCTTATTACAGTGGTATTCACAGAGAATAATACGTGAGTGGCCGCTAGATACCATTATCTCACAGCGTTTTGTTTTAGAATGTATCTAACGAGCGAAAACGAGTTTGATACGTTTTAAACAACGAGTTGTAAGATAAATGCCAGGGCTTCTAGATTATGGTAGCCCCACTCCCCAATCTAATCAAAATTAGCTCCACTATTATATGTGGATCTAACAGCAGCCCGTTGGAGCTCATGTCCAGTTGACCTTTCATTCGACTAATCAAAACCTTACTTGCAAAATCATGCTAGTGATTTGAAAAGAATTTGAAAACATTCGGGATTATGCCGAGGGTATAGGAAATGATTCGGGTGAATTACGAAGTATGCCGGAAACTTACTGTCAATACGAGACATCAATATAATTCATTGTGGAACTTACTGTCAATATGAGACATCAATGTAATTCATCGTGGAACTTACTGTCAATACGAGACATGAGTATAATTCATCGTGGAGCTTACTGTTAATACGATACATCAGTGTAATCAATCGTGGAACTTACTGTTAATATGAGACATCAGTATAATCAATCGTGGAACTTACTGTTAATACGAGACATCAGTATAATCAATCGTGGGACTTACTGTTAATACGAGACATCAGTATAATTGATCGTGGAACTTACTGTTAATAATAGAAAACAGTATAATTCATCGTGGACTTTACTGTTAATATGAGACATGAGTATAATTCATCGTGGACTTTACTGTTAATATGAAACAACAGTATAATTCATAGTGGAACTTACAGTTATTACGAGACATCAATATAATTCATTGTGGAACTTGCTGTCAATACGAGACATCAGTATAATTCATCGTGGAATTTACTGTTAATACAAGGCATCAGTATAATCAATCGTGGGACTTACTGTTAATACGAGACATCAGTATAATTGATCGTGGAACTTACTGTTAATAATAGAAAACAGTATAATTCATCGTGGACCTTACTGTTAATATGAGACATCAGTATAATTCATCGTGGACTTTACTGTTAATATGAAAAAACAGTATAATTCATAGTGGAACTTACAGTTATTACGAGACATCAATATAATTCATTGTGGAATTGCTGTCAATATGAGACATCAGTATAATTCATCGTGGAACTTATTGTCAATACGAGACATCAGTATAATTCATCGTGGAATTTACTGTTAATACAAGACATCAGTATAATCAATCGTGGAACTTACAGTTAATACGAGACATCAGTATAATTCATCGTGGAACGTACTGTCAATACGAGACATCGGTATAATTCATCTTGGAACTTACTGTCAATGCGAGGCAGCGGTATAATTAATTTTGGCACCCTGCATTACCTAATTCATCTGAGGGATGTTCCACAATTAATCACATGGGCTGAGGTGCGGGTGAGGTGAGGGTGAGGTGGTGGTGGGGGTGGGAGCGGTAGGCTTTTAATCTAAACACAACACCCACAAAATAATCAGTCAAAACGGAACCTTTATGAGATTTTGAGATTCTCTCTATTCAAAATTCAAGATGGGCAGGAGTTTGTGGGTGGGTGTTGGATGCTAGACGAACCACGTGTTCTCTTACTTGGACCGCCCTTGCTGAATAACCTGTCATATCATTGCTACTGTCTAAATGTGGAACCGACCCTCGATCCACCCAACTACTGTCTTGTCCATTCTCAAAACGCATAAACCACACCCACCCTATCTTGTCCTCTCCGCCCTTAACAGTATGAACTACACCCACCCTATCTTGTCCTCTCCGCCCTTAACAGTATGAACTACACCCACCCTATCTTGTCCTCTCCGCCCTTAACAGTATGAACTACACCCACCCTATCTTGTCCTCTCCGCCCTTACCAGTATGAACTCTAAATACCATTGAAGATTTTGACAATGTCTTGTGACTACTAAACGCACCTCCAAATACAAAGGGAGGCATAGACAAGGTCTTGTGACCACTATTAATGTTCTAACGCACCTCTAAATACAAAGGGAGGTGTAGACAAGGTCTTGAGACCACTATTAATGTTCTAACGCACCTCTAAATACAAAGGGAGGCGTAGACAAGGTCTTGTGACCACTATTAATGTTCTAACGCACCTCCAAATACAAAGGGAGGCGTAGACAAGGTCTTCTGACCACTATTAATGTTCTAACGCACCTCTAAATACAAAGGGAGGCGTAGACAAGGTCTCGTGACCACTATTAATGTTCTAACGCACCTCCAAATACAAAGGGAGGCGTAGACAAGTTCTTCTGACCACTATTAATGTTCTAACGCACCTCTAAATACAAAGGGAGGCGTAGACAAGGTCTCGTGACCACTATTAATGTTCTAACGCACCTCTAAATACAAAGGGATGCGTAGACAAGGTCTTGTGACCACTATTAATGTTCTAACGCACCTCCAAATACAAAGGGAGGCGTAGACAAGGTCTTGTGACCACTATTAATGTTCTAACGCACCTCTAAATATAAAGGGAGGCGTAGACAAGGTCTTGTGACCACTATTAATGTCCTAACGCACCTCCAAATTACATAGGGAGTTCTTGACAGAACAGAACAGAACAGAACTTTATTACACCCAGGCCATTATGCAACGGTGTGAGAGGAACATACATATTCTGATGTTGACAAGATGGTTTACAGGAGGATGCATGTAATAGAAATACTAATAATAGAACGATGAGGTCTCATGACTACTATAGTATACTAACCTCGTCTCCAAATACAAAGGGAGGTTTTGCAAGATCTTGTGACTACTATTAGTGTACTAAGACCGGTCTCGGTAGCGCATGTGATTAAGCCACCGGACTACAGGCTGGTAGGTACAGAGTTCGCAATCCGGTACCGTCTCCAACCCAGAGCGTGTTCTTAAGGGCTCAATGGGTAGGTGTAAGGTCACTACACCCTCTTCTCTCTCACAAACCACTAACCAACTAACCCAGGATAGCGTGCTTGAACCTTAATTGGATATAAGTACGAAAATAAGTTGAAATGAAATAGTGTACTAAGCTCACACCCAAATACAAAAAGGCGGTCTTAACAAGGTAGTATGTCTACTATTAGTGTACTAAACTCACCTCCTAATACAAAAAAGGAGATCTTAACAAGGTAGTATGTTTACTATTAGTGTACTAAACTCACCTCCAAATACAAAAAAGGAAGTCTTAACAAGGTAGTATGTCTACTATTAGTGTACTAAACTCACCCCCAAATACAAAAAAGGAAGTCTTAACAAGGTAGTATGTCTACTATTAGTGTACTAAACTCACCTCCAAATACAAAACGGGAAGTCTTAACAAGGTAGTATGTCTACTATTAGTGTACTAGAACTCACCTCCTAATACAAAACAGGATGTCTTAACAAGGTAGTATGTCTACTATTAGTGTACTAGAACTCACCTCCTAATACAAAACAGGAAGTCTTAACAAGGTAGTATGTCTACTATTAGTGTACTAGAACTCACCTCCTAATACAAAACAGGATGTCTTAACAAGGTAGTATGTCTACTATTAGTGTACTAAACTCACCCCCAAATACAAAAAAGGAAGTCTTAACAAGGTAGTATGTCTACTATTAGTGTACTAAACTCACCTCCTAATACAAAACAGGAAGTCTTAACAAGGTAGTATGTCTACTATTAGTGTACTAAACTCACCTCCTAATACAAAACAGGAAGTCTTAACAAGGTAGTATGTCTACTATTAGTGTACTAGAACTCACCTCCTAATACAAAACAGGAAGTCTTAACAAGGTAGTATGTCTACTATTAGTGTACTAAACTCACCTCCTAATACAAAACAGGAAGTCTTAACAAGGTAGTATGTCTACTATTAGTGTACTAAACTCACCTCCTAATACAAAACAGGAAGTCTTAACAAGGTAGTATGTCTACTATTAGTGTACTAGAACTCACCTCTAAATAGACGGCGAACGGCATGACGACGATGGCGACCATGATGTCGGCGACGGCGAGAGAGCAGATGAAGTAGTTGGTGGCGGTCTTGAGGCTGCGCTCCTTGACGACGCTCATCACGACGAGGGTGTTGCCGAACACCGTGAACAGCGGGAAGATGATGAGCACGATGGCCCAGTACCTGTTGTCGTTGTCGACGGGCGAGTCGGCGCTGGCGGAGACGTTGAACTCGCACAGCGTGTCGTTCAGCTCGCACGGGGACGCGTCCCACGGGAAGGACACGCCCAGAGAGAACTGCTCGAAGAAGTCGACGGTCGTCATCAGGGACTCCGGAGTCGTGATATCCTTCTCCGAGCCCTGATTCACCGAATAGTTACGAGGCGCCCCGGCCATCGTGTCGTTTTGAGGGTCCAGCCCGCTAGGAAAGGTAGTGGGGATCCATCTGGGGCTGGAAGGGTTCTTGGATGTCTCTGCGTCGCTCCGACCTCCCCCGATGAACGCGCCTTTCCCGCTGCTCCTAAGGTTGGCAGCGACTCGAAGACTGGCGAGGAAAGATCTATCAGCCATTCAAACTGCCGGGCGTGCGATTAAAGTGAAGAAATTATTCCATTGTAACACATTATTGCTGTTGTTTACTACACTCTGCTAGCACCCGAATAACATCTCCGTGAAGTAATGCTTTAACATTCCCTCCATACGTACATCAATCAATCAGCTTGAACAGCACAATCTCGAACCATTTTTCAAAGACGAACACATCACCACTTTGTGGTATCTTTGTCTACACACGTGAGAATTAAATCCAACTTCACAAAGTTTTGTATTGTCGCTGTGCACACACACGCACACACAAAAACAAAAATGATGATATTTTTTTATCAATACATTCAAATTTAATTCCAATTTCAAAACTTATTTGTTGTTACGCACACAGAAATGTAGTGGTATTCATGAATACATTTCAGTAAAATCCACGTGTTTGTTATTGTTCGACTTCCCGATGACAACACGGCCTGATAATCCAGCTCATTTCATCGCATGTTCCAGTTGCTCGTGTAGGTCCGCTCCTTTGAAGAAAGACGAGACACTAAAACTTTGTCCAGTTCCAGTCGCTGTGGAGTCGTCTCCATAACGAGAGCGCTATCGAAACAACTTGCGAACAACACGATTATCCAGACGCTGCCTTGTACGGCGGGGTATCACAACTCACTTTGTCAATACTATTAGCGTAGGAAAACTGTCCTCACTTAAAAAGCGCCGGCGAGCGATCGGAGGGTGAGATTCTTCAAGTCGATGACGTCCACGTCTTGGACCACGCAGTTCCCTCTGCCAGTCTTCTTAGACTTCTGCAATATTAACAGAACGGAGGTAATGCAATAAGAAGGAAAGGCTTGCTACGAGGCATATCGATTTTTTATCGCCTCTATACGCCATGCAGGGAGATAGAAGATTTTCTCCGGCAACTGCAATACCGACTTTAAAGTGGACTCCTCAATCAAGAGAGCGCGCTGTTGACATTTCAAAAGAGATAACCACACCTTTCAGATGTAAGGGGGCATAATCGCGGTGGAAGGTTTTATTTTTCTCTTCTAATTTGAATTTCTCTCCAAGTTTCGCTTGTCGCTTCGCTCGCCTTAATCGAATAAGTGGTAATGTCCGAAGTTGTCAGTCAAAGCCCTTTTGCATAGTACGCACTTATTGCCGCCCGCAATCCGTCCGCGGATCATCTCACGCTTTCGTAATTACGAATAGACGAATTGTCAGGGTTGCGAAAATGACCGATTCTATTCAAATTCGTTAAAATGACAATCAACACCGATTTTAATTACGAATTACATATTTTTTTTCTTAAACGAAAAATTACACGATTACCCAAATATCAGTCACCGGAGAAAAAGAAACCACTATGCTTTTTACATTTTCGAAAAGCCGATTAAATTTTTTTTATTGAAGAATGTGTCGATTTTATTGTGACCCAGTTCTTTTTCTAAGCACCGTATCTTGCTACGCCCTCCAGATCCCCCCCCCCCCACACACACACCTCCCTCCCCCACCCTAGTGAGATTCTCAAGACATTTATTTCAGTGCAGTCAGTTAAAGTATTTGTAAAATACAATTATATATAACTTGTAAATTTATGCTTACAAAATACTACATCGTGGAATAGTGAACATAATTTAGAATACAATAGTGCTATTATAAAATATATAATAATTCAAATAATAAGATCTATGCGTAGGCAGTGTCACACTGATGACTATTTTGGCGTAAAGAAAAGACCAATAGCAACCGTGTTTCAAGGAACCCAACTCTACATAGAAACAAGCCAGTGCACCATGACTGGTACATCAAAGGCCGTGGTATGTGCTATCTTGTCTATGAGATGGTGCATATAAAAGATTCCTTGCTGCTAATCGAAAAGAGTAGCCCACGAAGTGGCGACAGCGGGTTTCCTCCCTCAATATCTGTGTGGTCCTTAACCATATGTCCGACGCCATATAACTGTAAATAAAATGTGTTGAGTGCGTCGTTAAATAAACCATTTCTTTTCCTTTCCTATTTCTATTCCAATGTGGGGGTTTTTCGATTCTTTAAAAAAACTAATAATATATAGGTCAAACTAGTAAAGTGTCTTAAAACTTATTAAAATAACAAAACAAAAACAAAAACGGCCTACTGTATTTCTTTTTCTTTTTGTGGGGCACGTTCCCGAAACACCCCCCCCCCCCCCCCCATTTTTTTAAAAGCCTGATCTGGATAGGAAATTGACTTGCTACCACGTACCAAGTTTGTAAAGATGAAAAATTCCACTAAGTTTCTTAGTTTTGCCATTGATCAAACCTCTCATAGATATACCTCTCCACTGAAACCAGAAGTTGTACCCATGTCAGGCTGACTTGAACAGTTCTCTGATGGAAGCATGCCCAAATTCACCAACACCAAGTTTTTATTTATGATTTGGACGTGATCATTGCTGACCTTCAAACAAGTATTAAACACTGAACCGTTTTACAAACTGTATGAACAAAGTAGCACGTTAGCGCGAAGCGCTTCATACTAAGAGTGTAAAACGATGTTATGTTTCAACCGACCTTGGTGATGTCGTGGTTAATCCATCAGGCATAACACTGGTAGGTACTGAGTTCGCAGTCTGGTACCGGCTCCCACCCAGAGCAAGTTTTAACGACTCACTAAGTAGGTGTGCGCCACTATACCGATTTCTCTCTCACTAACCACTAACCACTAACCCACTGTCCTAAACAGTCCACATAGCTGAGGTTTATGCCTAGAAATGCGTGCCTGAACCTTAAATGGACACATGCACTAAAATAAGTATGAATATGATAAAAAAAAAAAAAAATCAACAACAAAAAAGAAGACCCCAACAACCCCCCCCCCCCCAAAAAAAAACCCCCAAAAAACCCCACCCAAACTAACAACAACAAACAAAGTGTGTGAACAGGTCTTGCCAGTGGATTGAATGTATGTGACCACGTGATCGTCATGGCTAAGTTATACTAGTATTCGACATGGCACCGTCTAATTAACGTTATGAAAGTCTGGCTTCATATCCGAAACTACCGGCCTCGGTGGCGTCGTGGTTAGGCCATCGGCCAACAGGCTGGTAGGTACTGGGTTCGGATCCCAGCAGAGGCATGTAATTTTTAATCCAGATACCGACTCCAAACCCTGAGTGAGTGCTCTGCAAGGCTCAGTGGGTAGGTGTAAACCACTTGCACCGACCAGTGATCCATAATTGGTTCAACAAAGGCCATGGTTTGTGCTATCCTGCCTGTGGGAAGCGCAAATAAAAGATCCCTTGGTACTAATCGGAAAGAGTAGCCCATGTAGTGGCGGCAGCGGGTTTCCTCTCAAAATCTGTGTGGTCCTTAACCATATGTCTGCCGCCATATAACCGTAAATAAAATGTGTTCAGTGCGTCGATTAAATAAAACATTTCTTTCTTTTTTTTCATATCCGAAACTCTGCCATGCATTTTACACGAAAGTTAGCAACACATTTATTTATTAAATCACTAAGGTCCTTTTTTAGACGGATCTCCCAAGTCCCTGGACAGTACTTTAACACTACTAGATATGTATGCTGATGTTTCTGGCTTGAAAATAAATTATTCAAAATCACATATTATATGGATAGGAAGTAAAAAAAATTCAAAAGAGGTTTTCCATCCAGCAAAGTGGAAGCTATCTTGGGGTGCTGATCAGTTCACGTTATTAGGAGTAATATTTATGCTGAATATGGAACAGATGGTTGCTCAAAATTACGAATCTAAAATTTTGGAAATGAAAAATTTGATAAATCAATGGTTAACACGGAAGATAACAGTTTTGGGTAGAATCACTGTAGTGAAAACACCAGTAATCTCCAAAATCACTCATTTATTAATTTTACTACCCAACCCCCAGAGAAGTTATTAAAACAAATGAATACTATGTTTTTCAATTTTATATAGCAAAACAAACCAGCTAGAATTAAAAGAGCAGTTTTAGTGCAAGATTATAAATATGGAGGTATCAAAATGGTAAATATTACAAATTTTGTAATAGCATTAAAACTGACCTAGATTAGAAGACTTTTGATATCGAATTCAAAACGGGCAACTCTCTTCTATTCTTTGACTGGTTTAACAATGAAATATTTAATAATTTATGGGGATCACTTTATTCAGTTAAAGACAAGACAAATAAAAAAAACTTATTTTGGAAAGATGTACTAAATAATTGGATTTTACTGCAACGTAAATAAACATTCGTCAATACAGAAGACATTCTATGTTCAAACATTTGGTATAATAACAATATTAGTATAGATAAAAAGCCTGCATAATATAGAAATTACATCAAAAAAGGGATTTTATTTATACAAGATTTACTTAAAAACCAAGGACAGTTTATAGATTATGACACATTCAGCTTTAAGTATAACATAAAATCAAATTTTCTAGATTTTGCTTCTTTATTAAAGGCTATACAAGTTTTTATACGCAAGAAAACTACTTTAAACATCCAAACAGTTGGTGTTCCAAAGCATCCCATTTTACCAGTTAAAATAAAACCCTTTTTGAAAAATAAATCTGGAAGTAAAGAAATCTATAAACTACTCAACGACACGAATATACTTCCTACTTCGCAGATTAAATACTCTGCTGAAGGATTTGCTTTTTCCCCTTCAGAGTGGGCAAAGTATTATAGCCTGCCATTTAAGATTTTGAAAGACCCAACACTGTTATGGTTCCAATACCAAATCCTACATAGAATTACAGAAACGAATACTTTCTTATATAAAATAAAATATGTTGATTCAAATTTATGCAATTTCTGTCATCGCCATCCAGAAACATCGGATCACTTGTTTTATGCTTGCCCCAAAGTCGTCGAACTCTGGAATCTTATAAGACTTTCAGTTTGACAAAACTACGATTTTATTTGGTGATATAAATAAGGAAAACAATTCCGTAAATTGGTTAATTATAAATGTAAAGTATTATATATACAAAACTAAATTACAGAACACCACACTCAATAAAACTGGCTTCAAACATTATATTGAAGATAAGTTATTATTAGAAAAATATATGTATTACAAGAATTGTTTACATAAAGAATTCGACGAAAACGGGGAATTTTGGTTATGATTTTTTGAAAATATTTAAACGACCAACCTTTGTTTTTATATATAAAAAAAACAAGACTATGGTTGTTTGTTTTACAATGTTGCTGGTTTGGAGGAAATACTTATTTCAGCTTTCTCTCCTTTCTCTCCTTGCTCCTATGGTATATTCTGTGTATAATTGATATGTACGGTTCAAATTTGATACTGCAAACGTGCACAAGTTCAGATTAAATCTATTATTTAGAAAATAATGGTAAGAAGCTTGCAGCTATTTAGACGGGTTCGGGATTAGGTTCTCATGGGAAATTTTGAACTTCGGGTAGCGTGAAACGCGATTTTCGTTGTATCTGAAGCACAAAATTGGCAGTTATTTCAGGATGAGTTTGGTCTACTTTATCGGTTACTAAACCTAAGAAAATAATACCGGTGTAATTCTCCTCATTCTCTCTCTCTCTCTCTCTCTCTCTCTCTCTCTCTCTCTCTCTCTCTCTCTCTCTCTCTCTCTCTCCTCTCTCTCTCTCTCTCTCTCTCTCTCTCTGTGTGTGTGTGTGTGTGGGCAAGGCAAGGATGGAGAGAGAGAGAGAGAGAGAGAGAGAGAGAGAGAGAGAGAGAGAGAGAGAGAGAGAGAGAGAGAGAGAGAGAGACAGACAGACAGACAGACAGACAAAGAGACTGAAAAAGAGACTGAAAAAGAGAGACAAGCAGAGAGAGAGAGAGAGACAGAAGACAGGTGACAGAGAGAGAGAGTGAGACAGAGGGAGAGTGAGACAGAGGAGAGGAGAGAGAGAGAGAGAGAGAGAGAGAGAGAGAGAGAGAGAGAGAGAGTAAGAGAAAGAGAGGGAGAAAGAGAGAAAGAGGGAAGGAGAGATAGATAGAGACACACACAGAGACAGAAAGAGACGCAGAGACAGAGAGAGAGAGAGAGAGAGAGTGGTGTGGTGTGTGTGTGTGTGTGTGTGTGTGTGTGTGTGTGTGTGTGTTTGTGTGTGGGTGTTTGTGGGTGTGGGTGTGTTTTAAAGAATAACGGAACAAAACACATCAATGCACAATTTTATCCGTTTATTCACCATCAGTTCAAAGGACCTTGACCTTTTTGTAAGCCATTTTCAAATGTCCTTTCAAGTGACACATGAAGGATTCAAGACTCACAGGAAAAACGTGCACTGCGCCATGTTGACTACATCAATGGGAGATCATACTGACGGACACGATGTTGTGGTCGCGGCCATTTGCACAGCCATTGGACAGTGTTTCACAACACCGTTTACGGTTATCGGAAATACGAGATGGTCGTTAACAGGATTCCCGATGATGATATATTACTTTGACGTCGATCGTGTTTGCTGGCTTTGGGAACAAAGAAAACGAGGACACAATAAAGTAACGGGTTCAGCTTATTTAGATTGATCCTGAAAAATTACCACATTTTTTACATAATGATATCAAGTGATGAGAGAAACTCGATTTCCCGCTAATTTCCAACCAGCTATGAATGACATAATTGAATGAACGAATGAATGTTTAGCGACACCCCAGCACGAAAAATATATCGGTTATTGGTGTCAAACACTGGCCTCGGTGGTGCCTTGGTTAAGCCATCGGACATAAGACTGGTAGGTACACGGCTTCGCAGACCGGTACCGGCGGCCATCCAGAGCGAGTTTTAACGATTCAGTTAGTAGTCATTTCTCTCTCCCTCCCTCCCTCCCTCCCTCCCTCCCTCCCTCCCTCCCTCCCTCCCTCTCTCTCTCTCTCTCTCTCTCTCTCTCTCTCTCTCTCTCTCTCTCTCTCTCTCTCTCTCTCTCTCTCTCTCTCTCTCTCTCTCTCTCTCTCTCTCTCTCTCTCTCTCTCTCTCTCTCTCTCTCTCTCTCTCTCTCTCTCTCTCTCTGTCTCTGTCTCTGTCTCTAACCACTGACAACTAACAAGTAACTCACTGTCTTGAACAGACAGCCCAGATAGCTGGGGTGTATGCCCGTGTAAGCACGAAAATAATTTGAAGTAAAATGATAAAAAGGATGTCAAACTATGGTAAATTACCTCATTGACACAAGCCAATCAAATGACAATAGTAGTCTCGATATTTCAAAATGGATTTCTTCATGAAGGAATGGGGCGAGATGTAGAGATCATTGTCAGTGGTTACGAGGACGGGACGTAGCCCAGTGGTAAAGCGCTCGCTTGATGCGCGGTCGGTGTGGGTTCGATCCCCGTCGGATGGCCCATTTGGCTATTTCTCGTTCCAGCCAGTGTACCACGACTGATATATCAAAGGCCGTGGTATGTGCTTTCCTGTCTGTGGGATGGTGCATATAAAAGATCGATTGCTGCATTAGGAAAGATGTAGCGGGTTTCCTCTGATGACTACGAGTCAGAATTACCAAATGTTTGACATCCAATAGCCGATGATTTATTTTTGCCACATCAGTCTACCACGGGTGATCGAACTTATGATACCGCAGACGAACGCTGTGTAACCGGCCTCGGTGGTGTCTTCGTTAAGCCATCGGACACAAGGCTGGTAGGTACTGGGTTCGCAATGGGTAGGTGTAAGACAACTACACCCTCTTCTCTCTCACTAGCCATTATCAGATGGACAAAATAGCTGAGGTGTGTGCCCAGAACAGCGTGCTTGAACCATAATTGGATATAAGCACAAAAATAGTTGAAATGAACAGTGAGGTATTGATTTGACGAGGATATCCACGGACGTCGTCCGTTTTACCTTTCAGTGAACTGTTCAAAAATGCGCCTAAATTCCTCTATGATATTGTGCCATATTTCTCTTTGACTTAAACCGGCCTCGGTGGCGTCGTGGTTAGGCCATCGGTCTACAGGCTGGTAGGTACTGGGTTCGGATCCCAGTCGAGGCATGGGATTTTTAATCCAGATACCGACTCCTGTGGAAAGCGCAAATAAAAGATCCCTTGCTACTAATCGGAAAGAGTAGCCCATGTAGTGGCGACAGCGGGTTTCCTCTCAAAATCTTTGTGGTCCTTAACCATATGTCTGACGCCATATAACCGTAAATAAAATGTGTTGAGTGCGTCGTTAAATAAAACATTTCTTTCTTTCATATTTTCACAGCAATCTTAGTACTAGGAAATCGTAAAACCATCGTGAGATATGACGTCACTATGACGCACTGGTTGGAACAATTAAAACAAATTAGTTGAATGATTTTAATACACAGATATACAAAAAACATCACTTTTTCACCGCCAGGCGCGGGGTGTTACTCAGTGGTAAAGCGCTCGTTTGATGCGCGGTCGGCCTTGGATCGATTTCCGTCGATGGGCCCGTTGGGATGTTTCCCGTTCCAGCCAGTGCACCACAACTGGTATATCAAATGTCGTGGTATGTGCCATCCTGTCTGTGGGATGATGCATTTAAAAGATCCCTTGCTACTATAGTCCTGTTCAATTGTTTAGACCGTAAGGTTTTTGCAAATGTTACGTTTAATTCCTATTCAATCCTTGTATTCTTTACATTTGCATTTAAACAAACCCAAACCCCGACAGGTTTTATATACAATTCATCATCTAAAATGCACGAAGTTGACTTATTTCCATTTTACAAAAATATCTGTATGTTGTCAATACAGGTTCGTTCTCCTATAAATAACTATGGCTATTTAGTGGTGTCATTAAACAACTCAAACTAAGTTTCAGTATCGGTCATGGTTTTAATACACAGATATACAAAACGCATCACGTTTTCCCTTTATCTAACTCTGTAGACTATGGGTTTAAATTCTGGGGAATTGTTTTCGAGTGGTAAATAACGAAGGTCCAGATGCCAATTATTGGGTAATTAGCATTGATTTACTTGTTTGCAATCAGTTTGCTCATTTTTGCTTTTCAAGACCATGGCTTAAATTTGGGTAAAATCGATGGGGTATGGGTCGGGGTTTTTTTCTATACATTTGAATGTAGTACGAGGAAATTGTAAGTGTTGCACTGTGACAGTATATATGCATTTTACCATGAAACTAATTCATGACTTTCTGTGCCACAAAAATATTGATCAAAATTCCCAGGAAACTTAGAAAGTTATTATAAATGTATGCGAGTCGGTATTTTTGGAGTCATGAACCCATGGGGTGTATTTCTCGTTCCAGCCAGTGCACCACGTCTGGTATAGCTCAGGCCGTGGTATATGTTATCCTGTCTGTGGGATGATGCACATAAAAGATCCCTTGCTACTAATGAAAACATATAGCGGGGTTTTCTCTCTAAGACTATAGGTCACAGGGTTCTACGTGCACATTCAGAACCGGCCGGCTCTTCCGTCCAGGATAGGAAAATGGTAGGGGTGGGTGGTAGAGAGGATTGCTCGCGCTGGCAGGTGCAAGAGAGCACCAGCAGCCCGACCGGGGTCGGTAGAGGGCAATCTGATTAAAATTAGCTCTACTGGCCTCACCAGTAGATCTAACAGCATTGCGTGGACCCCCATGCCAAGGTGACATTTTATCTATAAATAACAATTTAAATATCGACCAATTACACTTCGCCTTTTATAGTATTATTCGGGAGCAAACGAATTCTAAAAATATCGGGCGAGACTATTTATGCAATAGGCGAAATTGTTGGTCTATTTCAACATTGAAAAAACAGGGGGAAAAGTGCAGTAATAAACTCTGGATTGTATACTAGTATAAGCATATTTTATGGCTATACTATCACGGGTTTTGTGTTGTTGGTGTTGTTTTTTTGTCTTGAAACGAATTTTATATAAAAAAATTATTGAAATTAATTTCCGGCATACTTCGTAATTCACCCGAATCATTTCGTATACCCTCGGCATAATCCCGAATGTTTTCAAATTATTTTCAAATCACTGGCATGATTTTGCAAGTAATGTTTTGATTGGGCGAATGAAAGGTCAACTGGACATGAGCTGCAACGGGCTGCTGTAAAATCCACATGTAATAGTGCAGCTAATTGTAATTAGATTGGGAAGAGGGCGGGGGGTGGGGGTGGGGGTTGGGGGTGGGGGGTGCTATTGAATGTTGAAAATTCTATTTAAATAGCCTCCAAATTTGCAAATCTCGCAGATGGAATAGCGTAAGGAAACAAATATGTACACGTCAAACTTGAGGATATTAGAAATATAAAAAAGCGAGCGGATGCCGATCGATTTTACTGACAAACTAATGCGTCTTACGATATTGGATTAAATGTTCCGTTTCAAATGGCAGATGAAGGTGTCATCGCGGTTAACTTGTGTTTCTGTGATTAAATTCCTCCAATCTGTTAGTGTCCCCACGGCGTTTTCGTGTTCCGTGGTTTCTCACGGACAACACTGAGTTTAATAACTTTATCAACTTTTATTATTATTAAATTCTTCTCAAGTTTTGTGGATGGAAAATATTAGTACTTTCTAGTATATTGTTTTTATTTGTATTTATTTATTTACTTACTTATTTTTTTTTTTTTTTTTTTTTTTTTTTATGTTATTTATTTTATTTTATTTATTTATTTTATTATAATTTATTTATATATTTATTTATTTATTTATTTATTTCATTTATTTCATTTTATTAATTTATTAATTATTATTTTTATTATTATTATTTTTTTTTTTTATGTTACGTCTATTATATTGAGTATAAAACAATGATAAATATATGAATATGATTAAATTAAAAATATAAATTATATAATTATGTAAAAACACAGTGTAAAGAACTATGAGAAAAGTAAAATACAATACGAATATTAAAGTATGTATGTTTAAAACTTTGTATACAAATGAAACGTTTTTCAGAATTTTAATATTAATTCTGGATGTTCAAGAGATTGGCAAGTCAGTGGCAAGTCAGTGGCAAGTAAAGGCAACACACCACCATTTGTCGTGTCATTACTTGCTGTAGCAGCTTAATATAGTCCGGTTTAGAAAATAGTTCCTCATAAAAAAATACTACATAATTCTTATATGTTTTTGAAATCTTTTTGACGCTTACACGTAGGTTGACCTCTGTAGTATTTAAATAAGCCGTTGATTTGAAGTATCTTGCAATATGTTGTAATAACTAACAGCAACTGTACAAGTGGTGTAGTACCACTTGTATAACAGCAACACGGGGCGGTGGTTAGGCATGCGGGCTGCTAACTGAACCATTTCGTGGTCATCTATGAGAGCACCATCTAAAATTAGTAGTCACATGACACTCTCGACAGTGCTGTATTTATCACAGACTATATTCTGACATAGAAATCGTATTTCTTTCTTTATTAATTGATATTTGTGCTTATATCCAATTAAGTTTCAAGCACGCTGTCCTGGGCACACACCTCGGCTATCTGGGCTGTCTGTCCAGGGCAGTGGGTTAGTTGTTGGTGGTTAGTGAAAAAGAAGAGGGTTAGTCTTTTGTGGTTGGTCTTAAAGTTCGCTCTGGGTGGGAGCCGGTACCGGGCTGCGAACCCTGTACCTACCATCCTTATGTCCCGCATCTGCGTAACCACGACACACCGAGGCCGCGTAAAAAAAAATGGTATTGTCATGCGTGGAGTAACTAATGGTGGTGTGTAACCCTATAAAGAAGTTGAGAAACAATAACACAGTCGACGCTGCAGTTGAAACATATATGTGAGTGGTAGCCTCGGGACGAAGACGCCGCAACCCGTAACTTCGTCCTAAGTCCACAGTTATCTTTTTACTACAACCGCAGAAGCGATATGGTAATAGGATGCATGACTAGCCCTCAAGCTAATCGTTTCCAGACACTCTCTGTGTTTAGATGATTGTTCAATCGACGTAATACAAGTTCACTGTAGGTTTCCTCCATTGCCGCTTGTACAAGAGCATTGCTTTGAAACGGAAATCAGGTTTTTTCATTGTCTACGTGAGCGTCGATTGTGAAATACGCACATTACGCTGCTAGCCATGCATATTAACAACAGCCTCGTCAACAGCGTACTACTAGTTAGGCGGCTTTTTGAGGAGGCGGCGTTTAGCTTTAGTCGAGGTGGTGAGCGACTTGCCCCGACGGGCTCGAGTCGCAGGAGCAATATCTTGGGGTGACGGTGTATCAACCAAACCATAGTGTGATAACATCACCTTTTAGTGGAAATCACCCTGATAGTGATAACATCACCTTTGAGTGGTAACATCACACTAATAGTGAAAACAACACATGTTAGCTGTTAACTATCCCCCATATGAAAACATCACATTACTAATGATAACACTCACCTTATAGAGATAGCCATAACATTATAGTGATAACATTCGCTCTCCTCTCTCTCCTCTACTACTCTCTCTCTCTCTCCTCTTCTCCTCTCTCTCTCTCTCTCTCTCTATCTTCTCTACTCTCTCTTATGTCATGTATGTCCTGTCTGTTCTGACTATCTCTTTCGTCTCTATACTCTCAGACAGACAGACAGAGAGACAGAGATAGATTGGGGAGAGAGACGCTATCAGTGCTGCTGAACTGTACAGCTTAGAGTCAATAAACGAATTGGATTGCAGCCAGCCGTGTGTTGAGTTAAGAAAATTATGACGAACAGCAAGGGGTCTTGTATGTGTCCCACACAGAACTGGACTAGTACAGGCGTTCATCGACACGACAAAACCATCCGCAAGTTGAATAGTGTATCTCCGCCAGACTGATTATTTCTCGGCGGCGTTTTACAGTGGTAGTCCGCCGATTAGCGGCTCCCTTCACCCCCACAGCGTGCAGTCTGACGTCCGTCGGGTCAGGTCAGGTCAGGTCATAGGCAAGTGCAAGGAAGAACCAGCAGCTCGACCGGTGCTATTGAATTTTTAATGTCCCGTAGGATTAAGTCAAAGAAAGAAAGAAAGAAAGGAATGTTTTATTTAACGACGCACTCAACACATTTTATTTACGGTTATACGGCGTCAGACATATGATTAAGGACCACACAGATTTTGAGAGGAAACCCGCTGTCGCCACTACATGAGCTAGTCTTTCCGATTAGCAGCAAGGGATCTTTTATTTGCGCTTCCCACAGACAGGATAGCACAAACCATGGCCTTTGTTGAACCAGTCATGGATCACTGGCCAGTGTAAGTGCTTTACACCTACCCACTGAGCCTTGCGGAGCACTCACTCAGGGTTTGGAGTCGGTATCTGGATTAAAAATCCCATGCCTCTACTGCGATCCGAACCCAGTACCTACCAGCCTGTAGACCGATGGCGTAACCACGACGCCACCGAGGCCGGTTTGAAAATATGTTGGAAATGTTCGACACCCAATAGCCGATGATTAATAAATCATGTGTTCTAGTGGTATCGGTAAACCAAACAAACATTTTTCCTCTGATAACTAGGTGTCAAAAAATTACCAAATGTTTGACATCCAATAGCCGATGATTACTTGATCAATGTGCTCTAGTGGTATCGTTAAACAAAACAAATTTCTTTTAAAAAAAGAAGAAAAAACCCCGCCCATTACTCAATCTTTAACTGCTTTGTGGGCGGGGCGTTGCCCAGTTGTAAAGCGCTCGCTTGATGCGCGGTCAGTCTAGGATCGATCCCCGTCGGTGGGTCCATTGGGCTATTTCTCGTTCCAGCCAGTTATCCACGACTTGTATATCAAAGGCCGTGGTATGTGCTATCCTGTCTGTGGGATGGTGCATATAAAAGATCCCTTGCTACTAATGGAAAACATGTAGCGAGTTTCCTCTCTTAAGACTATATGTCTAAATTACCAAATGTTAGACATCCAATAGCCGACGATTAACACATCAATGTTCTCTAGTGGTGTCGTTAAACAAAACAAAGTTTACTTTCGTCTGATCGTGATCGGTGGCCACACATGACGAGTAGTGGACCTTTCTTATTAATAATTAAGCGATTTGCGCACGGGGATCGGTGTAAAGCATGCCATTGTGGGAGCGTGTATGATCAAATATTATCCGCTCTTAACAGCTGTCGAACAAGCGATATTCAGCGTGCCGAACCATTATATACGGAATTTGGCTTTTACCGGTAACCGATCGATCGCGTCAATGTTTGACTAGGACGCGTTTCACAATTTCTGTCTTCTTTTGTCGATCACGGTCAGCAGTGTGGGGAAATATTGAGAGGATGTGGTGCAGAGCGGTGTGCAACATTAACACTAACACCAGCAGACACTTTAGCGGTAAAATCGGAAATATAAGAAAGAAAGAAATGTTTTATTTAACGACGCACTCAACACATTTTATTTACGGTTATATGGCGTCAGACATATGGTTAAGGACCACACAGATATTGAGAGGGGAAACCCGCTGTCGCCACTTCATGGGCTACTCTTTTCGATTAGCAGCAAGGGATCTTTTATATGCACCATTCCAAAGACAGGATAGTACATACCACGGCCTTTGTTATACCAGTTGTGAGCACTGGCTGGAATGAGAAATAGCCAAATGGGTCCAACGACGGGGATCGATTCTAGACCGACCGCGCATCAAGCGAACGCTTACCACTGGGCTACGTCTCGCCCTGAATGAAGGAAGTGTTTTATTTAACGACGCACTCAACACATTTTATTTACAGTTATATGATATACCAGTCGTGGTGTACTGGCTGGAACAAGAAATAGCCCAATGGGCCCACCGACGGGGATCGATCTCACACCGACCGCGCATCGAGCGAGCGTTGTACCACTGGGCTACGTCTCGCCCCTCCCACAAGGATGGAATGAATAATAATAATAATATAATAATAATAATAATAATAATAATAATAATAATAATAACAATAACTTCATTCATTCATTTCAACTTATTTTTGTGCTTATATCCAATTAAGGTTCAAACTCACCTCACACCTCAGCTATCTGGGCGGTCTGTCCAGGACAGTGGTTTAGTTGTTAGTTGGTTAGTGGTTAGTGAGAAAGAGGAAGGTGTAGTGGTCTTACACCTACCCACGGAGTCGTTGACTTGCTCTGGGTGGGAGCCGGTACCGGGCTGCGAACACAGTACCTATCAGCACTATGTCCAATGACTTAACCACGACACCGCCGAGGCCGGCGATGAATGAATGAATGAATGAATGAACGAACGAATGAATGAATTAATTAATGAATGAATGAATGAATATTTAACGACACCCCAGCACGAAAAATACATCGGCTATTGGGTGTCAAACTATGGTAAATGCAAAAATTATGTGATGAACAATATCAATATAAAACTTCAAGAGCCAAATTAAGTTACTTTTCGTGTAACGACACCACTAGAGCACATTGATTAATTAATCATAGACTATTGGATGTCAAACATTTGCTAATTCTGACATAGTCTTCAGTTTAACAACACCACTAGAGCACATTGATTAATTAATCATCGGCTATTGGATGTCAAACATTTGGTAATTCTGACCCGGTGTCCCAATTTCAAATTCCTCCCGTATTCAAGTTACTCCCCGGTAATTTGAACCTAGTTTCAGATTACCGGGGGTTGTTTGAACCTAGGTTCAGATTACCGGGGGTTGTTTAAACCTAGGTTCAGATTACCGGGAGTTGTTTGAACCTAATTTCAGATTACCGGGGGTTGTTTGAACCTAGGTTCACATTACCGGGAGTTGTTTGAACCTAGTTTCAGATTACCGGGGGTTGTTTGAACCTAGTTTCAGATTACCCCCGGGGTAGTTTGAACCTAGTTTCAAGCTACCCCCCCCCCCCACTTAGTTTCAAACGACCCTCCATCGACCACATTCATCCATCGCATCCATCCATCACATCCATCGACCACATCCATCCATCGCATCCATCGACCACATCCATCCATCACATATATCCATCACATCCATCGACCACACCTCTCCATCGACCACATCCATCCATCACATCTATCAATCTATCTACCACATCTGTCACTCATCGTGTACAATGTAAGATGTCACATTTTGGTTTGTATTCTCGAAATATTTGCTTAAACATAAATTCTGATATCCACTCTATCTAGGTTTCCATACTTTTTATGCAAAATATGTGTTCGTGTAATATGAATTTTCATATTTTATAGGAATACTTCATATATATATCAACGTTTCGATGTAAAAAATATACCCTATTTGTGAAAATTTACTGGCTGTTGGGTGGGGGTAATTTGAAACTACGGGGGGTACTTTGAACCTAGGTTCAAATTACCCGGGGGGGGGGGGGGGGTAACCTGAACCGGGGGGTAATTTGAACCTATTACACCGTTACAGTTTTCCTAATGCAGCAAGGTATCTTTCACATGCCCTTTCCCACAGACAGAAAAACACATACTACGACCTTTGAGCAGTTGTGGTGCGCTGGCTGGCACGAAAAGAAAACCAATCAGTTTAATTGATCCACCGAGGTGGTCCATCTTGGATTTGGAATAGGTCCTGAAAATTGCAACACTTGGACGGAACCTTGAGAAGATCCCGCAGACTATGTTTGCTCAAATTCTGTTTTGTTTAACGACACCACTAGAGCACATTGATTTTTATTAATCACCGGCTATTGGATGTCAAACATAAGGTCATTTTGACACAGTCATAGACATGAAACCCGCTAGATTTTTCCATTAGTTGCAAGCGATCTTTTATATGCACCATCCCACAGACAGGACAGCACATACCACGTCCTTTGATATACCAGTTGTGGTGTATTGGCTAGAGCGAGAAATAGTCCAATAGGCCCACCGACGAGAATTGATCCTAAACCGATCGCGCATCTCTTGGATTACGAAACAATGAATGAACGAGTGAATGAATGATGTTTAACGATACCCCAGCATTAAAAAATACATCGGCCATTGGGTTACAAAAGGTAAGTATAGGAAAATATTATTTATATAATTATGCAAGACCACAGTGTAAGAAGTTGTGGGGAAAAGTATAATACAATAAATATATTACGGTATATTTTAAAACTTTGTATACAAATCAAAATGCTTTAAAAACTATAAAATTAATTCTGGGTGGAATTTAAATGATTCCAAAACATTTCTGTTCCTCGTCAACTTCAGATGATCACACTCTACCAAAATATGGTGCACAGTCAGTGTACATTGACAATGTTCACAATGAGGAGAAAAACAAAGAAGTATTTTATTTAACGACGCACTCAACACATTTTATTTACGGTTATATGGCGTCAGACATATGGTTAAGGACCACACAGATTTTTTTAGAGGAAACCCGCTGTCGCCACATAGGCTACTCTTTTACGACAGGCAGCAAGGGATCTTTTATTTGCGCTTCACACAGGCAGGATAGCACAAACCATGGCCTTTGTTGAACCAGTTATGGATCACTGGTCGGTGCAAGTGGTTTACACCTACCCATTGAGCCGTGCGGTTTGGAGTCGGTATCTGGATTAAAAATCCCAAGCCTCGACTGGGATCCGAACCCAGTACCTACCAGCCTGTAGACGATGGCCTAACCACGACGCCACCTACCCAATGAGCCTTGCGGTTTGGAGTCGGTATCTGGATTAAAAATCCCAAGCCTCGACTGGGATCCGAACCCAGTACCTACCAGCCTGTAGACCGATGTCCTAACCACGACGCTACCTACCCATTGAGCCTTGCGGTTTGGAGTCGGTATCTGGATTAAAAATCCCATGCCTCGACTGGGATCCGAACCCAGTACCTACCAGCCTGTAGACCGATGGCCTAACCACGACGCCACCTAGCCATTGAGCCTTGCGGTTTGAAATCCGTATCTGGATTAAAAATCCCATGCCTCGACTGGGATCCGAACCCAGTACCTACCAGCCTGTAGACCGATGGCCTAACCACGACGCCACCGAGGCCGGTCACTGAGGAGGAGGGTCGTTCTTTAAAACAAATGAATGCGTCAAATATGTCTGACCGATTTTAAGACGGTCCGATAAATAAAATTTGGGTAGGGCCACGAGAGGATCAGTTGTTCCAAGTTTGGTTGAAATCCGCCTGAAGGAACTTGAGAAGTCGAAATTGTGAAACATCAACGGGCGCCGTTCATTTCATTTCAACTTATCTGCATGCTTATATCCTATTAAGGTTCAAGCATGCTGTCCTTGGCACACACCTCAACTATCTGGGCTGTCTGTCCAGGACAGTGAGTGAGTGGTTAGTGATGAGTGAGAGAGAAGAGAATGTAGTAGTCTTACACCTACTCATTGAGTCGTTAAAACTCGCACGGGGTGGGAGCCGGTACCGGGCTGCGAACCCTGTACCTACCAGCTTTATGTCCGATGGCTTATCCACGACACCACTGAGGCCGTTAACGGACGCCTCGTCATGCCAAAAGCTCACATGACTCTCGCTCACTAGTAATAATACAATTAAAACCAAATGACGATTAAGTCTGTATGTCATGCAGACCCTAGGTCAACAGACTGGAAACAAAATTAGTTAATAACCATAAACCCGGTTTGATTACTATCATCTAAAGATGACCCCCATCTCTAGTAAACTCCAGAACCATTTTATTTCAAAAGCTATCTGAATAAAAGCAAGTTACATTAATTAAGATGTTGTAATCACCGTACTCAAGAAACAAGATTAAATTAATTACATTTTAACACGACTTTCATTAAAAAGAAGCTCCTTGGTGGCTATCCGATTACCCTACATCTGTGCTTTTCAAAACAAAAGAGCGATCTGATTTATTATCCTCATCATGAAGAGTTCTACTTCCTTTGCCAGTCATGCCACTAGCTTCAGAATAATGGCCGCAAAACAAACCGGCGTGCAAAGATGCAATAAATAAAGAACGTTGTTTACGGTTAAATAATCAAGCAGCAGCGACGTCGTATTGAATAAAGAAGACGGTGACGTCAGCGTCTTATCTTATATTGTCAAGTATCGCTCTCGAGATATTCGTTTTCAGAGGACTCTACTAAGAGTACAAAGAGGATTTTTAACATTTAGCTACAAAGTTTGTTTTATTTAACGACACCACTAGAGCACACTGATTTATTACTCATCGGCTATTGGAAAGAAAGAAAGAAATGTTTTATTTAACGACGCACTCAACACATTTTATTTACGGTTATATGGCGTCAGACATATGGTTAAGGACCACACAGATTTTGAGAGGAAACCCGCTGTCGCCACTACATGGGCTACTCTTCCGATTAGCAGCAAGGGATCTTTTATTTGCGCTTCCCACAGGCAGGATAGCACAAACCATGGCCTTTGTTGAACCAGTTATGGATCACTGGTCGGTGTAAGTGGTTTACACCCACCTACCCATTGAGCCTTGCGGAGCACTCACTCAGGGTTTGGAGTCGGTATCTGGATTAAAAATCCCATGCCTCGACTGGGATCCGAACCCAGTACCTACCAGCCTGTAGACCGATGGCCTAACCACGACGCCACCTAGCCATTGAGCCTTGCGGTTTGAAATCCGTATCTGGATTAAAAATCCCATGCCTCGACTGGGATCCGAACCCAGTACCTACCAGCCTGTAGACCGATGGCCTAACCACGACGCCACCGAGGCCGGTCACTGAGGAGGAGGGTCGTTCTTTAAAACAAATGAATGCGTCAAATATGTCTGACCGATTTTAAGACGGTCCGATAAATAACATTTGGGTAGGGCCACGAGAGGATCAGTTGTTCCAAGTTTGGTTGAAATTCGCCTGAAGGAACTTGAGAAGTCGAAATTGTGAAACATCAACGGGCGCCGTTCATTTCATTTCAACTTATCTGCATGCTTATATCCTATTAAGGTTCAAGCATGCTGTCCTTGGCACACACCTCAACTATCTGGGCTGTCTGTCCAGGACAGTGAGTGAGTGGTTAGTGATGAGTGAGAGAGAAGAGAATGTAGTAGTCTTACACCTACTCATTGAGTCGTTAAAACTCGCACGGGGTGGGAGCCGGTACCGGGCTGCGAACCCTGTACCTACCAGCTTTATGTCCGATGGCTTATCCACGACACCACTGAGGCCGTTAACGGACGCCTCGTCATGCCAAAAGCTCACATGACTCTCGCTCACTAGTAATAATACAATTAAAACCAAATGACGATTAAGTCTGTATGTCATGCAGACCCTAGGTCAACAGACTGGAAACAAAATTAGTTAATAACCATAAACCCGGTTTGATTACTATCATCTAAAGATGACCCCCATCTCTAGTAAACTCCAGAACCATTTTATTTCAAAAGCTATCTGAATAAAAGCAAGTTACATTAATTAAGATGTTGTAATCACCGTACTCAAGAAACAAGATTAAATTAATTACATTTTAACACGACTTTCATTAAAAAGAAGCTCCTTGGTGGCTATCCGATTACCCTACATCTGTGCTTTTCAAAACAAAAGAGCGATCTGATTTATTATCCTCATCATGAAGAGTTCTACTTCCTTTGCCAGTCATGCCACTAGCTTCAGAATAATGGCCGCAAAACAAACCGGCGTGCAAAGATGCAATAAATAAAGAACGTTGTTTACGGTTAAATAATCAAGCAGCAGCGACGTCGTATTGAATAAAGAAGACGGTGACGTCAGCGTCTTATCTTATATTGTCAAGTATCGCTCTCGAGATATTCGTTTTCAGAGGACTCTACTAAGAGTACAAAGAGGATTTTTAACATTTAGCTACAAAGTTTGTTTTATTTAACGACACCACTAGAGCACACTGATTTATTACTCATCGGCTATTGGAAAGAAAGAAAGAAATGTTTTATTTAACGACGCACTCAACACATTTTATTTACGGTTATATGGCGTCAGACATATGGTTAAGGACCACACAGATTTTGAGAGGAAACCCGCTGTCGCCACTACATGGGCTACTCTTCCGATTAGCAGCAAGGGATCTTTTATTTGCGCTTCCCACAGGCAGGATAGCACAAACCATGGCCTTTGTTGAACCAGTTATGGATCACTGGTCGGTGTAAGTGGTTTACACCCACCTACCCATTGAGCCTTGCGGAGCACTCACTCAGGGTTTGGAGTCGGTATCTGGATTAAAAATCCCATGCCTCGACTGGGATCCGAACCCAGTACCTACCAAACTGTAGACCGATGGCCTGCCACGACTCCACCGAGGCCGGTCATCCGCTATTGGATGTCAAACATATGGTCATTTTGACACAGTCATAGAGAGGAAACCCGCTACATTTTTCCATTAGTAGCAAGGAATCTTTTACATGCACCACCCCGCAGACAGGACAGCACATACCACGGCCTTTGATATACCAGTTGTGGTGCACTGGCTGTGACGAGAACTAGCCCAATGGGCCCACCGATCTCAGACCGACCGCGCATCAAGCGAGCGCTTTACCACTGGGCTACGTCCCGCTCCCCATTTAGCTACAAGGGTTCAATATTCTCTTTAGAACGGGATGTAGCCCAATGGTAAAGCGCACGCTTGATGCGCGGCCGCTCTGGGGTCGATCCCCGTCGGCGGTCTCATATATATATATATATATATATATATATATATATATATATATAGATAGATAGATAGATAGATAGAGCGGGACGTAGCCCAATGGTAAAGCGCACGATTGATGCGTGGCCGCTCTGGGGTCGATCCCCGTCGGTGGTCTCATATATATATATATATATATATATATATATATATATATATATATATATATATATCTATAGATAGATAGATATATAGATAGATAGATAGATATGCATACATCTATAGATCGTAACAGACAATGATATATATATATAGACAGATAGATAGATAGATAGATAGATAGATAGATATATAGATAAGAATACATCTATAGATCGTAACAGACAATGATATATATATATATATAGATAGATAGATAGATATATAGATAGATATGCATACATCTATAGATCGTAACAGACAATGATAGATAGATAGATAGATAGATAGATAGATATGCATACATCTATAGATCGTAACAGACAATGATATATAGATATAGACAGATAGATAGATAGATAGATAGATAGATAGATAGATAGATATGCATACATTTATAGATCGTAACAGACAATGCTGGAGGCCACGGGACGACATAGCCCAGTGGTAAAACGCTCGCTCGATGCGCGGTCGGTCTGGGATCGATCCCCGTCGGTGGGCCCATTGGGCTATTTTTCGCTCCAGCCAGTGCACCATAAGCACTGTGTCTGGTAACTCATTTACAGGTTACCACAAAATATAGCCTGGTAACCTATAGGTTATTTACCACAACTATATGAAAGTTAGAATTGAATTCCTGTTACTACTACTTTTAACTCCCTTACATGTGTGCCAGATGATTATTGTAGTATACTATGCATGTTGAAATTCTTGTCGAGAACGAAACACCGTTCTCGACTTTTCTTACATGTGGTAACCTCCTGGTAACCTGAACGACCGTTCTCGACTTATTTCGATGCCTGTTTAATGTGTCGAAATTACCAAATGCTTGACATCCAATAGCCGACGATTAATTAATCAATGTGATCTAGTGATGTCGTTAAACAAAACAAAATTTAAATATTCTTTATTAAATTTCCAATGAATATTTGTGCTAAAATCTCGTTATAGCGGGGTAGGTAGGGTCCACACAGTCACTGGCTGGGAGATCTCTCCAGGACAGAAAACGAAGGACAGGAATGTTTCTTTAAAGACGCACCAACACACTCTAAACTTCAGCTTTTTTTGGCCTCTAAAGTTTGGTTATATCCGAAATTATGTGTAATTTTAACTGTTTTTAATATTTAGCTGATCATCTGTTTGTATCGTGGTATATATGTTTTTGAAATCATCTTGCCAGTTTGTATGTTTAATATTATTTAGGTTCCTCTGATGCCACCGTATGGGAGCCGTGAGAGTAAATAAAGTTCTGTTCTGTTCTGTTCTGTGAACATACAGAAAGACGAATCCCACTCTCTTTTCTCTCACTAATCCAATAACAATTAACAACTAACCCACTGTCATGGAGGGACAGCTCAGATAGCTGAGGTGTGCTCAGGACAGCGTGCTTGAACCTTAACTGGATTATAATCACGGAAATAAGTTGAAATAAAGAAAGAAAAAAAAAGAAAGAAATGTTTTATTTAACGACGCTCTCAACACATTTTATTTACGGTTATATGGCGTCAGACATATGGTTAAGGACCACACAGATATTGAGACAGGAAACCCGCTGTCGCCACTCCATGGGCTACTCTTTTCGATTAGCAGCAAGGGATCTTCTGTATGCACCATCCCACAGACAGGGCAGTACATACCACGGCCTTTGATGTACAAGTCGTGGTGCACTGGCTGGAACGAGAAATAGCCCAATGGGCCCACCGACGAGGATCGATCCCAAACCAACCGCGCATCGGGCGAGTGCTTTACCACTGGGTCGCGCCCCGAAACGGAAAACAACGCAACAAGTTGACAGAGGTTGATTTATTAATCATCGTCTTGGAGAAGAAACCCGCTACATTTTTGTTTCTATCAGTAACAAGGGATATTCCATATGCACCATCCCACATACAGGATAGCACATACCACGGCCTTTGATGTATAAGTCGTGGTGCACCTGCTGGAACGAGAAATAGCCCAATGGGCCCACCGAAGGGGATTGATCCCAAACCGACCGCGCATCAAGCGAGCGCTTTATCACTGGGCTACATCCCGCCCCTGTAGTCTTAGAGAGAAAACCCATTAGCAGCACAAAAAAAAAGAAGAAAAAAAAAAAGTTTGTTTTGTTTAACGACACCACAATAGCAAATTGGTTTATTAATCATTGTGGCAGAAACGGAAAGCAAGTCATTGGCCCGACTTGTGAACTAAACCCGACTCTCAGCCATCCCCAAAACCCTCACCCGCTTTTAGAGAACTTTTGGTATGCCAATGGTGGTAGAAACGGAAAACAACGCAATAAGTAGACAAGCGGAGGAATCGATCCCGCAGGACACCGCACCTCAGGCGGACAACAACCTAACGCGGTTAAAATGAAATCAAATGTGTAAGATCTCACGTGGAAAAGGATTCGCTCGGCGAGAAGACGAGACTCGGGTTTGTATGAGTCTTGTAATGTGCTTAATGAGACGCAATGCGATAATAGTGACGCCATCTGAAAAATGGATTTGCAACCCGGAAAGTTGATGATGTAAATTCGCGATATCCGGAAGCGATCGGAATCAAATAAATGTGATTACTATTTAGCACTTGGTTGATGCCGATGCCAGGGGGTGCTACATGGAAGACGACGGCTAGAATTGGCAACTTAATAAAATAAATCAACACTAACAACTTCTTAAGGGTACTCAAATGGTTTCTGTTTATTTCATTACGGTGCAATTTTGGAGGCTGGGAAAAAAATGGTGAAAAATATAATGACGCCTACATTGTGTGTGTGAAAGAAAGGGAGAGAGAGAGACAGAAAGAGAAAGAAAAAAAAACAAAAAACGCGAATGTTTCCAGTTAGAGTACGCACTCCTGCTAGTTTCCTTTATGCCTTTAGTGTGATATGTCTGCTGATTCAATTATTAGTTAATGTCATTTCTAACCGAGAACATAGAGAAGCGCTCCTTCCTTCGTGGTAACATCAAAAACATCCTGTACATCTGCATGTGCCTCTTACACGTAGCCTCATGGACGGAGGAGCCGACCAAGGCCGGCTCTTGTGCCCACGACAGGCGAGCGCTACAACAGCTTGTTCTGAATGTGCACGTAAACCCTTATGACATGACATGACACGTATAGCCCAGTGGTAAAGCGCTCGCTTGATGCGCGGTCGGTTTGGGGTCGATCCCCGTCGGTGGGCCCATTGGACTATTTCTCGTTCCAGCCAGTGGGAAAGTGCATGTAAAAGATCCCTTCCTGCATTAGAAAAACTGTACCGGTTCAGAATTGCCAAGTGTTAGACACCCAACAATTTCTTGTTCCAGCCAGTACACTACGACTGGTATATCAGAGGCCGTGGTATGTACTAACCTGTCTGTGGGATGGTGCATATAAAATATCCCTTGCTGCTAATCAGAAAGAGTAGCCCATGCAGTGGCGACAGCGGGTTTCCTCTCTCAATATCTGTGTGGTCCTTAACCATATGTCTGATGCCATATAACCGTAATTAAAATGTGTTGAGTGCGTCGTTAAATAAAACATTTCTTTCTTTTTCCTCTGATGACAATGAGTCATAATTACCAAATGTTTGACATCCAATAGCCGATGTTTAATTTACTCAATGTGCTCCAGTGGTGTCGTTAAATAAAACAAACTTCAACATCACATACGACATCCTGTTCTCTTAATGGAGCTCCGACACGTTACTGGCAATTTTCACAGTTTCGTGCATGGACCCCCAATCAACATTCAATGACGTGACAGTTCCGCGTTTCACTTTGTATTGAAACTCTCCTGTTTTTTTTATACTGACAAATGATACACTTTTTAAATCCAGTGTCTAATTTTACTTTGAAAGTCACGAGGTTTCTGTTATTTAAGAACATTAACCAAATCGCTAAACTTTTTTTGGGCTAAGTGTATAAATTATATACTGTTATTTTAGTAAAAGTCACCTTACCATTTGCGCTCTTTATTACACAGTAATGATAATAAATAATAAAATAAATAAAACATAAATAAAATGAAGTTTGCTATATTTTCAATGCGTCGCGTTTGCTTTATGTTAATTTATACCATACTATAACTTCGGATTCCACAAAGGGATTTTTGGTTAAGTATATAAAGTATATACTATAATTTTAGTAAAAAATACTTTACCGTTTGAGCTTTTTAATAATACAACTAATAAACTAAATAATAATCAAGCAAACTATCCCTCTCCTAATCCTCTCGCAAAAAACAATAGTAATAATAATACTCCCCGTCTATCTAATAATACTAATCAACAATAATAAAACAAATAAAACATAAATAAAACAAAGTTTGCTATATCTTCATTGCGTCGCGTTTGCTTTATATTAATTTATACCATACTATAATTTCGGATACCACAAAGGAATTTTTGACTAAGTATATAAATTATATACTATTATTTTTGTAAAAATCGTTTGAGCTTTTTAATGACAATAATAATAATAATAATAATATTAATAATAATAGTACGTCGCGTACGCTCATTTGCACCGCACTATCACTTCGGTAAAGTAAAGTTTGTTTTATTTAACGACGCCACTAGAGCACATTGATTTTTAATCTTATCATCGGCTATTGGACGTCAAACATATGGTCATTCTGACACTGTTTTTAGAGGCAACCCGCTGTCGCCACATAGGCTACTCTTTTTTACGACAGGCAGCAAGGGATCTTTTATTTGCGCTTCCCACAGGCAGGATAGCACAAACCATGGCCTTTGTTGAACTAGTTATGGATCACTGGTCGGTGCAAGTGGTTTACACCTACCCATTGAGCCTTGCGGAGCACTCACTCAGGGTTTGGAGTCGGTATCTGGATTAAAAATCCCATGCCTCGACTGGGATCCGAACCCAGTACCTACCAGCCTGTAGACCGATGGCCTGCCACGACGCCACCGAGGCCGGATTCCACAAAAGAAGTATGTGATATACAGAAGCTCTGGAACTGAATCCATTGGGCTCTCTCGCCTGGGAAATTTGAAAGAAGATGACCGAAAGACTCTCAATCAACGTGTAAGCGCGCGACATCCGGTCAGACTAAACATTGACCTTAACACTTGACGTGCAGCGTGGTGGAGGTATGGTCAAACACTCGCTAATAGTCGACAAACCGGGCATTTATTCAAGGGGAATCGGATATTGAGTTACACCGGACAACTCTTGAAACCTTCAAACCAATTTAATGTCCCCTCTAACTATATCACGGGTCCAGACAAGACGGACTCGAGGCGATATAGCTGCAGCTAGTTGGAGAAGTTTTCAATTTCACTGTTATTTATTGGCTTCCTGATACATCAGTCATCAATGGCAGTTGAGTTTTAATATTGGAAATAGTAGTCGAATCTTAATGGCACTCGCAGAAACTTCCCCATCTCCGAGGGAACGTAATCCGGTATGTTTGGTTGGGTTTGAAAATATGTTAGGACAATTTTCCTACTTGAGAATCAAACAATGGTGACAAAATATTCATTATTGTGTTTAGTCTCACTGAACACGAAAGAGATATCTGTCTCTTGGAAGATAGATAGTACAACGACAGAGACCAGAGAGAGAGAAGAGGAAGAGAGAGGACGTGGAAAAGGATTCGAGAGAGAGAGAGAGAGAGAGAGTAGGGTTTGGATAGAGTGAGGAGAGAAGAGACTTAGACAGAGACGCACTGGCAACACACACAGACACACACGACACAGACACAGAATGGATTTGCAACATCGGAATAGAGCTAGATGATCTAATTCGCGATCGATCCCGAGAGAGCGAGCCTATAGAGAGCGAAATGAGAAGAGTGATAGACTCTTTAGAGAGAGAGAGCCATGGACCGATGCCATAGATAGAGCATGGACAGAGGAAGAGACGAACATGGGGCTAGAGAGACGAGCAACTTATTTAAATAAACAACACTAACTACTCTCTTTAAGTCATATCTCAATGAGTTGTTTCTGTTTTTCCATCATTCTCGGTGCTATTTTGGAGAGAGCTGGGAGAAAATATAGGTGGAAAAATATCATGACCGACCTACATCTGTGTGTTGAAGAAAAGGGCGAGAGAGAGAAGATCATTTAAGCGAAAGAGAAAAATTTCCTACAAACGCTAATGTTTCCATCTCTAGAGTTCTCGCACTCCCTGCTACTTTTTCCTTCTATGCCTTTCCTGTTGATACTGTCTCTCTCTATATCTCATTATTAGTTAATGTCATATTTCTACACCGATGACACATAGAGAATCGCTATCCCTTCCTTCTATCCTGTAACATCTAAAACATCCTGTACTATCTGCATCAGCCCCTCTTACACGATTACCTCATGGACGGAGGAGCCTATATATAGGGGCCGGCTCTATCTCCCATCTCTCTCTCGATCGCTACAACAGCTTTTCTGATGTGCACGTAAACCCTTATGACATGAGCATGACACGATCTTCCAGATGGTAAACTCATCGCTCTTGAGATTGCGCGAGTCGTTTTGGGTTCGATGTCCCCGTGCGGTGGGCCCTTGAGACTATTTCTCGCTTTCCCTGGCCGTGGGAAGTGAGCTCTTAAAAGATCCCTTCTTCTCTCATCTCTAGAAAAACTCTCTCCGGTTTTCTACTCTCTCTCTCTCTCTCTCTCTCCCATCAATTTCTTCTCTCAGCTCAGTCCACTACTCTCTGGTATATCAGAGGCCGTGGTATCTACTAACTCTCTCTGTGGGATCTCTGCATCTCCGCTTATCCCTGCTGCTAATCAGAAAGAGTAGCCCATGCAGTGGCGACAGCGTCGCTTTCCTCTCTCTCAATATCTCTGGTCTCTCCTTAACCATATCTCTCTCTCTCTTCTCTCTAAACCTAATTAAAAATGTGTTGAGTGCGTCCGTAATAAACTCTCATCTCTCTTCTCTTTCTCTCTCTGATGATACAATGAGTCATATAATTACCAAATGTTTGGACATCCTATAGACCGATGTTTAATTTACTCAATGTGCTCCAGTAGGTGTCGTTAAATAAAACAACTTACACACATCACAATACGACATCCTGTTCTCTTCATGGAGCTAAACGTACACGTTACTGGCAGATTTTCACAGAGCGAGCTAGGACCCCCAATCAACTGTTCAATGACGATGAGACATTCCGCGTTTCACTTTGTATTGAAACTCTCCTGTGTTTTTTTATACTGACAAATGTACACTTTTTAAATCCAGCCTGTCGCCGTGTTCTAATCTGCTTTAAAGCTCACGAGGTTTTCTGTTATTTAAGAACATTAACCAAATCGCTGAAACTTTTTTTGGGCTAAGTGTATAAATTATATACTGTTTATTTTAGTAAAAGTCACCTTACCATTTGCGCTCTTTATTACACAGTAATGATAATAAATAATAAAATAAATAAAACATAAATAAAATGAAGTTTGCTATATTTTCAATGCGTCGCGTTTGCTTTATGTTAATTTATACCATACTATAACTTCGGATTCCACAAAGGGATTTTTGGCTAAGTATATAAAGTATATACTATTATTTTAGTAAAAATTACTTTACCGTTTGAGCTTTTTAATAATAATAATAATAATAATAATAATAATAATAATAATAAATAAATAATAAAACCCCCAAAAACAATAATAATAATAATAATAATAATAACAATAATAATAACAACAATAACAATAATAAAACAAATAAAACATAAATAAAACAAAGTTTGCTATATCTTCATTGCGTCGCGTTTGCTTTATATTAATTTATACCATACTATAATTTCGGATACCACAAAGGAATTTTTGACTAAGTATATAAATTATATAGTATTATTTTTGTAAAAATCGTTTGAGCTTTTTAATGACAATAATAATAATAATAATAATAATAATAATAATAATAATAGTACGTCGCGTACGCTCATTTGCACCGCACTATCACTTCGGATTCCAGAAAAGAATTATGTGATATACAGAAGCTCTGGAACTGAATCCTGTGGGCTCTCTCGCCTGGGAAATTTGAAAGAAAATGACCGAAAGACTCTCAATCAACGTGTAAGCGCGCGACATCCGGTCAGACTAAACATTGACCTTAACACTTGACGTGCAGCGTGGTGGAGGTATGGTCAAACACTCGCTAATAGTCGACAAACCGGGCATTTATTCAAGGGGAATCGGATATTGAGTTACACCGGACAACTCTTGAAACCTTCAAACCAATTTAATGTCCCCTCTAACTATATCACGGGTCCAGACAAGACGGACTCGAGCGATATAGCTGCAGCTAGTTGAGAAGTTTTCAATTTCAATGTTATTTATTGGCTCCGATACGCAGTCATCATATGGCAGTTGAGTTTAATTGAATATTAGTCGAATCTTAATGAACTCGCAGAACTTCCAGTCTCGAGGGAAAGTAAGCGGTATGGTTTGGTTTGAAAATATGTAGGACATTTTCTACTTTAATCAAACAAATGTGTCTAAAATATTCATTATTTGTTTAGTCTCAATGAACAAGAAAGAGATATCTGTCTTGGAAGATAGATAGACAGACAGACAGACAGAGAGAGAAAGAGAGAGAGAGAGAGAGAGAGAGAGAGAGAGAGAGAGAGAGAGAGAGAGAGAGAGAGAGAGAGAGAGAGAGAGAGAGAGCATGGACGAGAGAGAGAGAGAGAGAGAGAGAGAGAGCATGGACGAGAGAGAGAGAGAGAGAGAGAGAGAGAGAGAGAGAGAGCATGGACGAGGAGAGAGAGAGAGAGAGAGAGAGAGAGAGAGCATGGACGAGAGAGAGAGAGAGAGAGAGAGAGAGAGAGAGAGAGAGAGAGAGAGAGAGAGAGAGAGAGAGAGAGAGAGAGCATGGGCGAGAGAGTGAGAGTGAGAGAGAGAGAGAGAGAGAGAGAGAGAGAGAGAGAGAGAGAGAGAGAGAGAGAGAGAGAGAGAGAGAGAGAGAGAGAGATCCTTTTTAACATGCCCCTATACCACTGAGAGTTCTGGCATTACTACATTTGAATACAATTGAACTATTCACAGAAATGTGAGAACCTCCAGAAACTACTTTAAGCAGTCTAACATAGTATTAGTCATATAAGGGAAGGGAAGGGTGATAGCAAATATTGTTCAAAGAAACTGGGACGCCACCTTTCACTGCTCCACAAAGAGGACGGTGGGCTTAGAAATGGTGGAAAATAGTGGTTAAGACAATGAGAAAAGAAACCCACTTCCGCTACACAGGTTTCTCATGCCAATTGGTAGCAAAAAAACAAACACAAATGCTATGAGATCGGACAAAACCTTAATGAATCCACCGATGTGGATCGATCGCGCAACCCGTCGCCTCTCACGCGAATGAATGGTCCACACTATTTTAGTGTTTATTTGTGCTAAGATTTGAAATGCTTCGTGGTGCATGTATTAATTACGATGACTCGGAGAAACACGAATACAGGCGAACACAGTGCGTTTCGTGACGAGATCCCTGCAGTCAGTTACCATGGCCACTCAAGCGAAAAAAATTCCCTGAACCTTGAAATTAAAATTCCAAAATCAAAAAGAATGCGGGCCAGAAACATGATTAAAATAAAGAAATCCGCTTTTATTACACACACGGCAAAGGGGAGCCGAATAGTCACTTATCTGCTTATACAAACACCGCATAGACTAACTGTTTATACTTTAATTGGGTACTTTATAATTAATAACCGTGTAGCTTACGTACACCACAGTAGACTGTCATTCAGGCACGGCGTAGCAGGGGGAGATTGGGGGGGGGGGGGGGGGGGGAGCTCTAGGCCCCCAATTAATTCTGCATCAAAAATAGTATTGGTAGTACATTTTCAGAACATTGAGTTTTCAACATTTTAGGGAGGGGGAGAATACCCCCAAACCCCCTAGAAACTTTGTTTTGCGTCCCCGTGCCTGTCATAACTCGCATGGATGAAAAGAAAGAAAGACATGTTTTATTTAACGACGCACTCAACACATTTTATTTACGGTTATATGGCGTCAGGCATATGGTTGAGGACAACACAGATTTTGAGAGGAAACCCGATGTCGCCACTACATGGGTGACCGGTCAAAACCCCCTCCGGTCAAAACCCCCTCGGTCAAAACCCCTCCAGTCAAAAACCCCTCCAGTCAAAACCCCCTCCAGTCAAAACCCCCTTATTTAGGAAATAATTATAAGAAATGACAAAATAATTAATACCCAAAATATTTATTCACACTTGCATATTATAACATTTGATTGCATTGCAGAGCATTCCCATCGCACTGTAGACTTAGACTTGTTCTTTTTGGTATACATATATCCTTCATGCAGAAGCTTTTGACCACCCTTGTGATTTTGTATCACTTCCATGGTTGTTCACAGAATGAATGATTAATAGACCAGACCCTAACCATTTTCTTGTAGCATCCCATGTGACATTTGCTGCATGTACTCGACTTTCATGTTCAAAAATAACTGCTCAATCATTAATCCCATCAATAGCTAAGATCCCTTCAATAGCTAAGATCACATAAGTAACAGAGATTGCTAATTACTATCAAATTCTTTCATTATATTATTTAAAGGATTTCTCAAGGCTTCCCAATTACATTAATCCCTGCAGCAGCTAGCCAAGATCAAGCTGTTGTTTGTTGTTGTTGTGTTGCTAATTACTATCATGTTCTTTCCTTATATTGCAAATTACTATCAAGTTCTTTCATTATACTATTATATTATATAAGTTTAGTTTCCTAGGCTTCCCAATTACATCTATCTCTAAGATCAAACATTTTTGTAAAAACTACAATTCTAAGTCTATGAGTACTCTTCACTGAAAGCTAAAGTCTATGTAGTGTAACATACACTAAATAACAACATAAATAAATATAATTTCAGATAATTATTCAAAAGAGATTAAAACAATTATTCATCTATGTTAATATTATACCAACTTTACCACTATAAATACCAAACAATAATAATAAGAGGGGGTTTTGACCGTCTGACTATTTATTGCAGGGGGTTTTGACTGGAGGGGGTTTTGACCGAGGGGGTTTTGACCGAGGGGGTTTTGACCGAAGGGGGTTTTCACCTGGATTCCACTACATGGGCTACTCTTCCGATTAGCAGCAAGGGATCTTTTATTTGCGCTTCCCACAGGCAGAATAGCACAAACCATGGCCTTTGTTGAACCGGTTATGGATCACTGGTCGGTGCAAGTGGTTTACACCTACCCACTGAGCCTTGCGGAGCACTCACTCAGGGTTTGGAGTCGGTATATCTGGATTAAAAATCCCATGCCTCGACTGGGATCTGAACCCAGTGCCTACCAGCCTGTAGACCGATGGCCTGCCACGACGCCACCGAGGCCGGTTCGCATGGATGATACCTTTGTTATATCACCCAATATCCTTTAGAAGTATAATCTTATATAGGTTGCAGCTACATGTATTCACATGAACAAGAATACCGTTTTATATACCAGGAATATTGTCTTGGACGCGTCCACCGGGAAGTCTCGAAGGATATGCCCACGGAAGCCGTGCTTAAACCTTCTGTGGATGTAAGCACGAGTCAGATGGTTGATTGATTGATTGATTGATTAAACCAGGAATAATTTATCACTTTAAACGTTATATTTGGTTTTGTTTAACGACACCATTAGAGCACATTGGTTAATTAATCATCGGCTATTGGATGTCAATCATTTGGTAATTCTGACACTTAGTCCATCAGAGGAAACCCGCTACATTTCTTTTTCTAATACAACAAGAGATATTTTGTATATACTTTCCCACAGACAGGAAAGCACATGCTACGGTTTTGACTAGTTGTGGTGTACTGGTTGGAACGAAAACAAAAACCCACCGCAATCAGCTGAATGGATCCATCCAGGTGGTTCGATCCTGCGAGGAAGCACCCTCATGCGAGTACTCAACGAAAAATACACCGGCTATTGGGTGTTAAACTATGGTAAATGTAGCTGAATCCGATTTCTCCCACAACATAAACATGCTGTCCATTAAAAGAGCCGAAACATTGATCACTTGTGCTTTAGGAAGACTGTAAGAAATAAACTACAACTATCATAGGTATTGTGCATGATGGTTATAACCAACAGCAGCATGGTGATGGAGGCTGTCTAGACGGGCCTCGACATCACAAGCGATAGGTCTTCTAGACCAACAGCGAGCGCCTCCCTTTAGGTTGCACTATACCAATTAATTTCCGGCTGGGTCGAAGTTCCGAGGTGTACCGAACTTTTGATAGAGAAGTTAACACCACAAAGTCCTGTGATTGGTTATAAATGTGAGTGTGTTGGTTGTAAAAAAAAATTAGTTTCATCTGGGCTTAAAAAATGTATGCAATTGTATTTTGATGTAGTACCACCGTGTCAAGTAGCCTTGTGCTTGGAACATGTATGGGGTACCTGTAAAAAAAAAGTACTAAAATTTTGTGCGAAACTAGGGTGTTTGCAGAAACATCTGGTTATACCGAAAATGAGCCATGAAGGTACCATTTTCTGCAGTTAATACTTTGAGGTAGGGTTGTAGTAACTGATATTTATGGTCACAGTTTGGTTGATATATTGCATATAGTGTTTTTAAAACACAAACGTTAACTTGGTCGCCTATGGGATTTGAATTGGTATAGTCCAACCTATAGCACAATATTCAGTGCATAATAAAAAAGATTATGATTTTTGTGATTTAATTAAATTAAACTACACTATTTGATTAATTAGAGCCGTCCACTCGGCCATGCAAGTTCACAATAACCTTGACCTTGACAATAATTACCTGTACATAGCTCTGAATGGAGTTTGAACAAAAATTAGCACTGAGGAAAAGTTGGTTTTGGCCTATAATTCATACTATACAGATTTGAATGTTCTTATTTACACGGTGTTTGACTTGCCATATACAACTGCTCTTAAATATGTTAATATCTAGGCAGTCTGAACTTAGATTTTTAATAGCAATTTATTTTATATTAAAAATAACATGTGCCAATTTGGGATAAATGTCTTTAACTTCTATAAACTAGTTAATGTTTCATGTGTGTACTTCTGATAGCTTAACTTTTTAAAGACCTTGATTTTATTGTCATTTTGGCATATTTATAGGGTTGCTAAGTCATATTTTAGACAAATTTGTAGTTTCAGGGGAAACATTTTTTTACTTTGAAGAAATATTTTACCAAAGCCATAATTAAAATTTTGGTCACTATTGTGCCTTCTGTTCTCATTTATACATAACAATAAGCTTGTTAAACATATCTTTAGGTCTCCAGATCAAATCTTTTTTTAAATAATCATTTAGTTTTTGCTCCCATGAAGTGTATTTTAAGTGTATACTAGATTTGGAACCAATTTTTCCAGATTTGATTATCTCCTTGGTGTAATTTGATGATTTATTTTATTGTTAATGCTGTATTATCCAATGTTAATAGCTAAATGATATGCTGGATTACAGATTGTAGGAATACATCCAATATACATATTGTATTGATCTGGATTAGAAAATAATGCAATAAAATAGATGTTCGGGTAATTATTGTCACTTAAAAAACGGTTTTTTTTTAGTAATGAATCAAAAATAAATATGCGAAAGCTGCATGATAATTCCAGATACCACAAATTTTTAAAACCTCCAACTACAGTAGGGTATACAATAAAATATAGTTCAGGAATATTGGTGGCTGCAATGGTTTTGATGGTCCAATTTGGAAATCTGCATAGCTGATGAATTTGAAATTCCGCACATGGTAACTTGAAGATGCCCACACTCAGCATACAGGATTTTCTTCCAACAGTGATGTGCAGGACATTAAGTCATTACTTGATACAGATGCAGTCATGTTGGTTTTTTCCTTCCTCAGACATTGTATTTTTTTAATACTGATATTTCTTTGATGTGCCTATTGAGGTCTTCATAATCTAGGGGTCAGTCAAGTACATGTGTTTCAATGGAATAAGTTTAAGGAGTTGAGGTAGTCTGAATAGCCCTGCTGTCTCTACATATATAGCTGAGCACACACACACATCTGACAATAAATATTCTTCAGGAGTATTATTTTTAAAAAAATTTTTTTTTCAATATAGACAATATTGCATTTGTACAAAACTGTACAAAATACATGTGTTTTGTGAGGTGTACATTAAATTTGGTTGCACTGTAGAAACAACAGTTTCAGTGAGGTTGTCAGTTTTATGTCAGAAGACACCAGATCCTGGTTGGTCAAAAAACACATGATTCACCACCTTTGAAACGTGTATGTTATCAGTATAGGTTGCACTATACCAATTAATTTCCGGCTGGGTCGAAGTTCGAGGTGTACCGAACTTTTGATAGAGAAGTTAACACCACAAGTCCTGTGATTGGTTATAAATGTGAGTGTGTTGGTTGTAAAAAAATTAGTTCATCTGGGCTAAAAATGTATGCAATTTTATTTGATGTAGTACCACCGTGTCAAGTGGCCTTGTGCTTGGAACATGTATGGGGTACCTGTAAAAAAAAGTACTAAAATTTTGTGCGAAACTAGGGGTGTTGCAGAAACATCTGGTTATACCGAAAATGAGCCATGAAAGGTACCATTTTCTGCAGTTAATACTTTGAGGTAGGGGTTGTAGTACTGATATGTATGGGTCACAGTTTGGTTGATGTATTGCAAATAGTGTTTTTAAACACAAACGTTAACATGGTCGCCTATGGGATTTGAATTGGTATAGTCCAACCTTTAGACACCTACACTGAGAGGAAACATCGCTCCATGATGTTCGCCTGTATGGCGATGAAATATACATGGTCGTTCTTCACATACTGAGATCATGTCTGTTAACATAAACAGGTTACTGGCTCTCTGACGTAATTCAAGGAGATCCACGACAAGCGTGTTTGAAAGCATAGACTGACTAAAAACTCACGTCTCACTGTTCTTAGGCATATTATACTAGGATATGGATCAGTAGAGATCCGCTATGTTGATTAGCTATAATATCTATATATATATATAATATATATATATATATAATATAGATATATATAGAATACTAAACGAGCGTGCCTGTCACATCATTTTTATGAAACGAGTGAACGTTTTTGGTATCTCACCTGTTTACTGAGTTTCATCAGTTTAGTATTTTATTTACACAAACCAAAGAAACAGGTGCAAGCGAAGTCCCAAAAGAGTCAACACGTTTTTTTTCCTACGAATTGCCTCAGAAAGGTCACGCACGCTCACGG
>NC_054710.1:8268349-8320696 GCF_016097555.1 Gigantopelta aegis
CAATGTATGAGATCGGACAAAACATTAAATGAATCCACCCGATGTGGGCTCGATCGCGCAACCGTCCTCTCACGCGGATTGAAGGGTCCACCACTATTTTAGTGTTTATTTGGCTGCTATATTTTGAAATGCTTCGTGGTGCATGTATAATTACGATGACTCCTGAGAGAAACAACGATATACAGGCGAACACAGTGCGTTTCGTGACGATCTCTGCAGTCAGTTACCATGGCCACTCAAGCGAAAAAAATTTCCCTGAACCTTGAAATTAAAATTCCAAAATCAAAAAGAATGCGGGCCAGAAACATGATTAAAATAAAGAAATCCGCTTTTATTACACACACGGCAAAGGGGAGCCGAATAGTCACTTATCTGCTTATACAAACACCGCATAGACTAACTGTTTTTATACTTTAATTGGGTACTTTATAATTAATACCCATGTGTGTACATAAGTACACCACAGTAGACTGGGGGGGGGGGGGGGGGGGGGGGTCATTCAGGCACAGGCGTGCAGGGGGAGATTTGGGGGGGGGGGGGGGCGGAGCTCTAGGCTTCCAATTAATTCTGCATCAAAAATAGTATTGGTAGTACATTTTCAGAACATTGAGTTTTCAACATTTTAGGGAGGGGGAGAATACCCCCAAACCCCCTAGAAACTTTGCTTTGCGTCCCCGTGCCTGTCATAACTCGCATGGATGAAAAGAAAGAAAGACATGTTTTATTTAACGACGCACTCAATACATTTTATTTACGGTTATATGGCGTCAGGCATATGGTTGAGGACAACACAGATTTTGAGAGGAAACCCGATGTCGCCACTACATGGGCTACTCTTCCGATTAGCAGCAAGGGATCTTTTATTTGCGCTTCCCACAGGCAGAATAGCACAAACCATGGCCTTTGTTGAACCGGTTATGGATCACTGGTCGGTGCAAGTGGTTTACACCTACCCACTGAGCCTTGCGGAGCACTCACTCAGGGTTTGGAGTCGGTATATCTGGATTAAAAATCCCATGCCTCGACTGGGATCTGAACCCAGTGCCTACCAGCCTGTAGACCGATGGCCTGCCACGACGCCACCGAGGCCGGTTCGCATGGATGATACCTTTGTTATATCACCCAATATCCTTTAGAAGTATAATCTTATATAGGTTGCAGCTACATGTATTCACATGAACAAGAATACCGTTTTATATACCAGGAATATTGTCTTGGACGCGTCCACCGGGAAGTCTCGAAGGATATGCCCACGGAAGCCGTGCTTAAACCTTCTGTGGATGTAAGCACGAGTCAGATGGTTGATTGACTGATTGATTGATTGATTGAACCAGGAATAATTTATCACTTTAAACGTTATATTTGGTTTTGTTTAACGACACCACTAGAGCACATTGGTTAATTAATCATCGGCTATTGGATGTCAATCATTTGGTAATTCTGACACTTAGTCATCAGAGGAAACCCGCTACATTTCTTTTCTAATACAACAAGAGATATTTTGTATATACTTTCCCACAGACAGGAAAGCACATGCTACGGTTTTGACTAGTTGTGGTGTACTGGTTGGAACGAAAACAAAAACCCACCGCAATCAGCTGAATGGATCCATCCAGGTGGTTCGATCCTGCGATGGAAGCACCTCATGCGAGTACTCAACGAAAAATACACCGGCTATTGGGTGTTAAACTATGGTAAATGTAGCTGAATCCGATTTCTCCCACAACATAAACATGCTGTCCATTAAAGAGCCGAAACATTGATCACTTGTGCTTTAGGAAGACTGTAAGAAATAAACTACAACTATCAGAGGTATTGTGCATGATGGTTATAACCAACAGCAGCATGGTGATGGAGGCTGTCTAGACGGGCCTCGACATCAAAGGCGATAGGTCTTCTAGACCAACAGCGAGCGCCAGTCCCTTTAGGTTGCACTATACCAATTAATTTACGGCTGGGTCGAAGTTCGAGGTGTACCGAACTTTTGATAGAGAAGTTAACACCACAAGTCCTGTGATTGGTTATAAATGTGAGTGTGTTGGTTGTAAAAAAAATTAGTTTCATCTGGGCTAAAAATGTATGCAATTTTATTTGATGTAGTACCACCGTGTCAAGTAGCCTTGTGCTTGGAACATGTATGGGGGGGTACCTGTAAAAAAAAGTACTAAAATTTTGTGCGAAACTAGGGGTGTTGCAGAAACATCTGGTTATACCGAAAATGAGCCATGAAAGGTACCATTTTCTGCAGTTAATACTTTGAGGTAGGGGTTGTAGTACTGATATTTATGGGTCACAGTTTGGTTGATATATTGCATATAGTGTTTTTAAACACAAACGTTAACTTGGTCGCCTATGGGATTTGAATTGGTATAGTCCAACCTATAGCACATATTCAGTGCATAATAAAAAAGATTATGATTTTTGTGATTTAATTAAATTAAACTACACTATTTGATTAATTAGCCGTCACTCGGCCATGCAAGTTCACAATGACCTTGACCTTGACAATAATTACTGTACATACTCTGAATGGAGTTTGAACAAAAATTAGCACTGAGGAAAAGTTGGTTTTGGCCTATAATTCATACTATACAGATTTGAATGTTCTTATTTACACGGTGTTTGACTTGCCATATACAACTGCTCTTAAATATGTTAATATATCTAGGCAGTCTGAACTTAGATTTTAATAGCAATTTATTTTTATATTAAAAATAACATGTGCCAATATTGGGATAATGTCTTTAACTTCTATAAACATAGTTAATGTTTCATGTGTGTACTTCTGATAGCTTAACTTTTTAAAGACCTTGATTTTTATTGTCATTTTGGCATATTTATAGGGTGCTAAGTCATATTTTAGACAAATTTGTAGTTTCAGGGGAAACATTTTTTTACTTTGAAGAAATTTTTAACCAAAGCCATAATTAAAATTTTGGTCACTATTGTGCCTTCTGTTCTCATTTATACATAACAATAAGCTTGTTAAACATATCTTTAGGTCTCCAGATCAAATCTTTTTTTTAAATAATCACTTAGTTTGCTCCCATGAAGTGTATTTTAAGTGTATACTAGATTTGGAACCAATTTTTCCAGATTTGATTATCTACCTTGGTGTAATTTGATGATTTATTTTATTGTTAATGCTGTATTATCCAATGTTAATAGCTAAATGATATGCTGGATTACAGATTGTAGGAATACATCCAATATATGATCTGGATTAGAAAATAATGCAATAAAATAGATGTTCGGGTAATTATGTCACTTAAAAACAGGTTTTTTTAGTAATGAATCAAAAATAAATATGCGAAAGCTGCATGATAATTCCAGATACCACAAATTTTTAAAACCTCCAACTACAGTAGGGTATACATAAAATATAGTCAGGAATATTGGTGGCTGCCAATGGTTTTGATGGTCCAATTTGGAAATCTGCATAGCTGATGGATTTGAAATTCCCTCACATGGTAACTTGAAGATGCCCACACTCAGCATACAGGATTTTCTTCCAACAGTGATGTGCAGGACATTAAGTCATTACTTGATACAGATGCAGTCATGTTGGTTTTTCCTTCCTCAGACATTGTATTTTTTTAATACTGATATTTCTTTGATGTGCCTATTGAGGTCTTCATAATCTAGGGGTCAGTCAAGTACATGTGTTTCAATGGAATAAGTTTAAGGAGTTGAGGTACTCTGAATAGCCATGCTGTCTCTACATATATAGCTGAGCACACACACACATCTGACAATAAATATAGTACTGATATTTATGGGTCACAGTTTGGTTGATATATTGCATATAGTGTTTTTAAACACAAACGTTAACATGGTCGCCTATGGGATTTGAATTGGTATAGTCCAACCTTTAGACACCTACACTGAGAGGAAACATCGCTCCATGATGTTCGCCTGTATGGCGATGAAATACAGACATGGTCGTTCTTCACATACTGAGATCATGTCTGTTAACATAAACAGGTTACTGGCTCTCTGACGTAATTCAAGGAGATCCACGACAAGCGTGTTTGAACATAGACTGACTAAAAACTCACGTCTCACTGTTCTTAGGCATATTATACTAGGATATGGATCAGTAGAGATCCGCTATGTTTGATTAGCTATATATATATATATATATATATATATATATATATATATATATATATATATATATATAGAATACTAAACGAGCTTGCCTGTCACATCATTTTTATGAAACGAGTGAACAGTTTTGGTATCTGACACTGTTTACGAGTTTCACAGTTTAGTATTTTATTTATCACAAACCAAAAGCAAACAAGGTGCAACGCAGAAGTCAACAGATGTCGAGACCTACTACACGTTATTTTTCTACGAATTGCCTCAGCAAGTGATCTACGTCACGCTCACGTCATGCTCACGTCACGCTAATATTACACTAGTTATATATTAAGTGATTGTTATGACATGAGCAATATCTTACACTGGTGTGCAATAAAATCATTTATCCTATAACTTTCGGTACCCATAATATCCATGCCATAAATCCATTTGATATTTACCATTATTATTAACTCGGTTATTAATGTTTTACTGTCAACGGGTCATTTGTTTACAGCCAACAAGAATTGTCCACCTGAGCGTAACGTTTTAATGAGATTTAGTTGAAATGCTTGACGTCAAACTACATTTATGCTAACCGACGAGGCGACTTCAGAAATTTGATTTACTAAATATCGAATTAAAATGTTATTTTAGAAGTATTATAAGATAAATACAATTAGCTACTCGTGGGTTTTTTAATATGTAATATATCAACCTTGTCTAGTTAATCGGCATTTGTCTCAGCAGTCTATCGACAAATACTGATTAACATCGACTCGGGTGATATTTTCCATATTAAAAATCCTCGTGCTGAATCCTCTATGTATTAAATATAAATGACCTTACAAAACCTTATCTCTACACAAAGCAATGTCAAAGGGACATTTTAACAAGCTGTGAACATACATGCAATTCAACCATATTTTCAAATAGTTTTAGTGGCACGTCATTATTATTATTATTATTATTATTATTATTATTATAGTTTTGGCTTCACTACATAGGACCACATCGGCTATTGGGTCAAACAAAGATGAAGTGATTAGAAAATCAAAACAAGAATTCAAAAGTTAAATTAAAACAATGCAAAGTGCAGCGCAAAAATATAAATATAACAAGTAATGTAAATTAAAATGCATCTCGTAAACCTCTATAAAACTTCATAGACAGTAATACTGGAGTCAGAATTAAAAACACGAAACACGGACAAAATACATTTAATGGCTTCTTAGAAGCTTTCTGAGAAAGTCAGCTTAGAGCAGTCTTAATATTTTAATAAGATTTTGTTTTCTTTAATATCGTTTGATACTAATCCTTGTCCCATCGATGGGTTACGCTATCGGAAATATTGTGGTACTTCTTCCAGGGAAGTACTGTTCAGTACATCTATACACGTTTAGGGATATTGTGGTACTTCTTCCATGGAAGTACTGTTCAGTACATCTATACCCGTACAGGGATATTGTGGTACTTCTTCCGGGGAAGTACTGTTCAGTACATCTATACACGTACAGGGATATTGTGGTACTTCTTCCATGGAAGTACTGTTCAGTACATCTATACCCGTACAGGAATATTGTGGTACTTCTTTCAGGGAAGTACTGTTCAGTACATCTATACACGTACAGGGATATTGTGGTACTTCTTTCCATGGAAGTACTGTTCAGTACATCTATACACGTACAGGAATATTGTGGTACGTCTTGAGAAGTACTGTTCAGTACATCTATACACGAGCAGGGATATGGTGGTACTTCTTTCAGGGAAGTACTGTTCAGTACATCTATACACGTACAGGAATATTGTGGTACGTCTTGAGAAGTACTGTTCAGTACATCTATACACGAGCAGGGATATGGTGGTACTTCTTCCAGGGAAGTACTGTTCAGTACATCCCAAACAGGAATGTTGTGGTACTTATTCCAGGGAAGTACTTGGGTCACTAAAAGTCGGCGCACAAGACACAGTACACGGGGAGATATAAATAACTAAATTGCATTGCTTCTCTCAAAAGGCCAGGACAACTTCTTCCGTCCTAGGAACAAGAACTTTTAGATTGGCGCGACTAACCTCAGGTGCATACTTCAAATTTGATTGGGCGCAATTAAAGTCAGCCGGGACTATAATGTGTCATGCAAAATTGAAACGAGATCTTCAAACGACAACACCCATTGAAAAGCCGCCGATGAAAGAACTTTCATTTTCCGAGCGAGGCTTTGTCTCCCGGTCTCCCAGTGACGACCGATTTACTAGCGCCCAGCTAAAATCAGTGGATTGGTTAATTCAATCTAGAACGGAAATGCGGTTCAGATTTGGAAATAGGTGATTGCGTTTAGCGATTGTGTTTAGCAATGGCGCCGGCGCGTGTTGTTAGCCAAGTGGAGAGATTGTCTGTGTTTATGATGCGCTGTGTATACATAGAGACACGCTTCATTAGCATCGTGATTTCTCATTTTAGGTCAAACAGCCATCCATAACGATGTAGATGTTAGGTAAAAAAAATAAAAAAAAATCTATTCTATATGACATTGTGTTACACTGGTATAGTACAAGGACGAACCCAGGAAAGAACACCACTACAGCACATTAATTTATTAATCATCGGTTATTGGATATGAAGCATTTGGTAATTTTGACATATAGTCTTAGAGAGGAAACCCGCTACATTTTCTCATTAGTAGCAAGGGATCTTTTACATCCACCATACCACACACAGGATAGCACATACCACGTCCTTTAATATACCAGTCATGTATGTATGTATGTATGTATATATATATATATATATATATATATATATATATATATATATATATAGATAGAGAGAGAGAGAGAGAGAGAGAGAGAGAGAGAGAGAGAGAGAGAGAGAGAGAGAGAGAGAGAGAGAGAGAGAGAGAGAGAGAGAGAGAGAGAGGTTATTACCAGTGTTTTTCGGTATCGTCAATGTCATATATTAGGAATAAAAATTGTATTATGCGAGCCTCTGGAGGGTAATAATCTCTTTATTATATAATCTCAAGCTTAATACATGTTTTTGTAAACTGTACACGCAACTTCAATTCGAGTCCGCCATTACTAGATATTCAAATGACGTAAGAATATGTGGCGCGGTGTATTTTTGAATGGAAATGACGTCAAACTCAAATGACGTCATTTTGGATGTCCTTACATCGCAGGGCTTAACGCCTTTTGCTTTCTGAACGCTGGACAGCTTTCAGTGTCAAACTGCCATTGAAATGTTTTTATTCGATGACTATGAATGCATACGTCAATTATGGAGTGTCACCCAAGTACGTTTGCTTCAATGTCAATAAACCTAGTGCCTATCAAATTCTTAAAGTAAGTGATCTGAAAAATATCACATACTTTGATTGCACTGAAAATGTAAGATATTATATGATATATATATATATATATATATATATATATATATATGTATTACTGTCTGTATTAATGTATGTATGTATTAATGTATGTATGTATGTATGTATGTATATACATGTATATGTATGTATGTATTTATGTATGTATGTACTTTTTATAAAATGATTAAAGGTATGACTCCTAATTATTTATCAACATTAGTGCCCCCATTAGTAATGACGCTTCGAAATGCTGATGAATTGAAAAAAATTCGTGCTAGAACAGAACTATATAAGAAATCATTCTTGCCGTCAACTCTTCAGGATTGGAATGCCCTCGATATTAATATTAGAAATTTAAACTCTTTTAACAAATTTAAAAAGGCAATATTTCCACTAAAACAAACACCACATACATACTTTTTAGATTTTGGATCACGCTCAAACCAAATTATACATTGCAGACTCCGTTTAGATTGCAGTGATCTAAATGCAACAGATTTTTAAGACACATTTATGATAATCCTTATTGTCGTTGTGGCCATCCTTTTGAAGATACAGTCCATTTTCTGTTCTGTTGTCCTTTGTATGATCATATTCGCCCAACCATGTTCTTTTATAACAGAGGCTTCGACATTAAAGCAGTGCTTTTTTGAAATAAGGATTATCCTTCTGAATTGAACCTAAAGATAGTACAATCTGTGCACAATTTTATTACTTTAAGAAAGCAATTCACTTTATAATTATACATTACCTAGTATATATATTATTATTATTATATTAGTCTGGCGCACCATTTGCATGTTTCGCTTAAAATTTGTATTATATATGGTATACACACGTAGCTCATATATATTTACGAATGCGAGTTCTATATCTAACAAAGTATTTGTAGTTTGTATACAATGGCTGAAATGTTATTTATATGTTATCTTTCATGTTCATCATTTATTTCAATTAATGTATTATGCCAAATTATATCGTGGAGAGGCATTTACAAAGGCCTATTATTATTTTTTTTTAATTATTATTATTATTATTATTTTTTTTTTTTGGGGGGAGGGCATATGCCTCGATCTGGTTTGCACCGATCCTTGTATACGAACCCACAACCCTACCAGCCTTAAACTCGGCTAATCACCCCATGGCGCGTATGGTTAAAGTCAAGACGGCATTCCGATGCCCGCGCGCTGTCATGTCGACGTCACTTTTCTCTTTCTCGTTTTTCCATTCCATTCCCTTCCTCTCTTCCTCTCATTCCCCAATCTCGGCTCAGTTCAATTTCACCCTAAGCTTTGATTTGCACAATTGGGTTTTCTAGGATTTAATCAGATCCCTATAACCCGAGTTATCAAACTACCTTGAAGCCACAATGTGTCTTTTACCGTTCTCTATCGATCGATGGAAATTGGAATTACTTTCACGTTCCTACTTTGAAATTTACTTTATGCTTTGCTAAATCATAATTATATGCCGGCTGTAACAGATGGCAACCGGAGCTGTCGTAACACAATGTACAGTCCTCGCCTTTCGCTCAAGGGCCATCGCTTACCAAAACACCAACGAACAGGAACAGGCGATAGAGTGCTGTGCCCCTGAGGGCCTCTCTACAAGAGGTGGAAGTTTCTTCTCGTAGAATTAATTAATTTCTAAAAATAGACCCATCTGATCACCGAACACAGAGCGAGGATTCATTCTCATTTGATGATAATTGAAATGTTCCAGTGGCGTGTTATTTTGAACTCTGTTGATTTGTTTCGTTGCCACCAGTAAACTTAAAACATTCCTTTGAACTATCGAACCAACCCGTCTGGATACATTTTATATCGGTGTGTCCCAAATTCAAATCTGTGTATCCCAATGTCATATCTGTGTACCCCAATTTCATGGCTGTGCACCCCAATTTTATATCTGTGTATCTCAGTTTTATATCTGTGTCTCCCAATATATCTGTGTATCCCAATTTTATATCTGTGTCTCCCAATTTTATATGTGTATCCCAATTTTATATCTGTCTGCCAGTTTGATATATTTGTGTTCCAATTTTATATCCGTGTATTTCAATTGTGTACCTGTGTATCCCAATTTTATATCTGTGTATTCCAGTTTTATATATGTGTATTCCAATTTTATATCTGTGTCTCCCAATTTTATATCTGTGTCTCCCAATATATCTTTGTATCCCAATTGTATTTCTGTGTCTCCAGATTTGATATCTGTCTACTCCATTTTTATATCTGTCTCCCAGTCTGATATCTGTGTGTCCCAATTTTATATCCGGGTTTATGACCGTGTTATATGTTATTATATCAGTAGTAAAGTTCATCTCAAAGTTACAGTTAAAGTTTGTTTTGTTTAACGACACAACTAGAGCACATTGATTTATTGAATGTCAAGCATTTGGTAATTCTGACACTTAGTCATTTTTCCATTAGCAGCATGGGATCTTTTATATGCATTTTCCCACAGACAGGAAAGCACATACCACGGCCTTTGACCAGTTGTACTACACTGGATGGAACGAGAAAAAACACACAATTATTTGAATGGATTCACCAAGGAGGTTCGATCCTGCGACCCAAGCACCTCAGAAGAACACTCAACTGACTGAGCTAAATCTCGCCCAAATCTGTAAGTAGTAAACAACCATAGTCCTAGTTGGTAGACGTATATACTTAATACCGGCCTCGGTGGCGTCGTGGTGTATCCCATCGATCTACAGGCTGGTAGGTACTGGGTTCGGATCCCAGTCGAGGCATGGGATTTTTAATCCAGATACCGACTCCAAACCCTGAGTGAGTGCTCCGCAAGGCTCATTGGGTAGGTGTAAACCACTTGCACCGACCAGTGGTCCATAACTGGTTCAACAAAGACCATGGTTTGTGCTATCCTGCCTGTGGGAAGCGCAAATAAAAGATCCCTTGCTGCCTGTCGTAAAAGAGTAGCCTATGTGGAGGACAACGGGTTTCCTCTAAAAACAGTGTCAGAATGACCATATGTTTGACGTCTAATAGCCGATGATAAGATAAAAAATCAATGTGCTCTAGTGGCGTCGTTAAATAAAACAAACTTTATATACTTAATTTTCCTTTATTTAGTGTACAGCTTAGGCCAAAAAAACACTGGGAGTTGAAACCAGAACAGACTGACTAAGTTTAAGGAGGACGCAACTGCTTTAAATCTTGTGACATTACACTTTCTTGAAACAATATTTATTGGAAGAACTCTCGGCGTGTGCTCGACATGGACGGAATCAAATGTTGCTTGTTAGAAAGTTGGTCATCCTGTCGATCAATAGAAATTTAGGGATGGAATCCACAATATTTGCTTGACAAATATTGATATATACTCGGACAAAAGAAGAAACGCAAAACCACATTGTAGTAACATTTGGAGAATTGATTTAATTATTGAATGGTGAGTCCGATAATTACCAAATGTTGCAGGATTGTTCACAATTCACTCTAGTCCATTGTGAGTAAGTGATAGGACACACCACCAAGGTCAAGGTCATCTGGAGTCAATACCGGGTGTGGCCTCCGCGTGTGTTGACAACTGCCTGGCACCGCCTGCCCATTGAAGCAACCAGAGTACGGATGATGTCCCGGGGGATGGTGGCCCACTCGGCCTGCAAGGCTGCTGCCAGCTCGGGCAGGGTCTGGGGCTGTGGTTGTCGCTGTCGGAGGCGTCGGTCCAACTCGTCCCATAGATGCTCAATTGGGTTCAAATCCGGTGATATCGATGGCCAAGGAAGGACATTAATGTTGTTGTTCTGTAGGAAAGCCGTTGTGAGACGTGCTGTGTGAGGCCTGGCGTTGTCATGTTGGAACACTGCGTTGGCGTTGGCCATAACTGGAACGATGTGTGGCCGGAGGATCTGGTCAATGTAGCCCTGTGCATTCAGGTTGCCCTGCACGCGGACCAGGTCAGTTCTGCCAGTGTGTGAGATGGCTGCCCACACCATGACACTACCCCCGCCGAATCTGTCCACTTCCTGCACGCAGTTTGCCGCATAACGTTCACCACGACGCCTATACACGCGACATCTTCCATCATGACGTCGGAGCAGAAATCGGGACTCGTCACTGAACCACACCTGTCTCCGTCGCAGTTGAGGCCATTGTCGATGAATCTGGCACCACTGCAGTCGGAGTCGACGGTGTTGTGGTGTTAAGATGACACCTCGAACTGGACGTCTGGCACGAATTCCTACCTCACGTAGGCGGTTCCGTACGGTCTGGTCGGATATCCTGCGCAAACCTGGTATTGCTGCGGCTGTGGAGGTGGCAGTAGTCAATCGTTCCCGAAGGTGGCGTACCCGGATGTAGCGGTCCTGCCCGGGGGTAGTGACCCGTGGTCGACTGGATCTAGGGAGGTCACGTGTTGATCCATGTTGCTGGTAACGGTCCCACAGTCTGGAGATGGTGCTTGGGGACACATGGAATGCCCTGGCAACGGCCGTTCTGGATTCGCCTGCGTCTAGTCGGCCGATGGCATTGTTTCTCTGCGGTTCACTGAGACGTGGCATGTCCTGGATTGTCAACTGTCGGCCATATACAGAGGCCAGGCAAGCGAACACCCTGCACTTTTATACTGTTGGTGTTCATGTTGCACGTGCAGACAACGCACGTGCAGTGGTGACATGGTTTGCACGTGGCTGCGTTTTTGCGAATATTCACATTTTGGAACTTTATTGTACAGTAGCTGCGTTTTATCGAATGTAACCGTGGGAATGTGTTTGGGACATGCAATGACCTTATATTCACAAAGCATGAACCGGTAGGAAACATAAAATCGGAGTTATAACCCATTTGTACCCTTTTGCGTTTCTTTTTTTGAAGAGTATATATATATCTCAAGATCCTGTACATAATCAATATATTTTAGTTCTTGATTAAGGAGCGATAAATCAAATTATCGAGATCGCTTTCACTGGACTGACCCGCTGACCCACAAAACAGAGTCAAAGTGATGTCTTGACAAGGTCGTGACTTCTCCCATGACCGCCCCTGCGTGTGCTGTAACCTCACCGTGGTGCATAGGTGTAACATTCTCTTTGAGAATGGCCAATACAACACAAAATTGAAGTTTTGAGTAAAAGTCAGTATCCGTAAAATTCTGTGATATTTGTGTTTTTGCACAGTTCTTTACACTTTTTTTTTTAAGTCTTGAATTTTTATATTGATGTTGATCATCACTTTATTTATTTGCATTACCATAGTTTGACACCCAATAGCCGATGTATTTTTCGTGCTAGGGTGTCGTTAAACATTAATTCATTAATTCATTCATTCATTCATTCATTCTCCCATGACCGTGTTATATGTTATTATATCAGTAGTAAAGTTCATCTCAAAGTTACAGTTAAAGTTTGTTTTGTTTAACGACACAACTAGAGCACATTGATTTATTGAATGTCAAGCATTTGGTAATTCTGACACTTAGTCATTTTTCCATTAGCAGCATGGGATCTTTTATATGCATTTTCCCACAGACAGGAAAGCACATACCACGGCCTTTGACCAGTTGTACTACACTGGATGGAACGAGAAAAAACACACAATTATTTGAATGGATTCACCAAGGAGGTTCGATCCTGCGACCCAAGCACCTCAGAAGAACACTCAACTGACTGAGCTAAATCTCGCCCAAATCTGTAAGTAGTAAACAACCATAGTCCTAGTTGGTAGACGTATATACTTAATACCGGCCTCGGTGGCGTCGTGGTTAGGCCATCGATCTACAGGCTGGTAGGTACTGGGTTCGGATCCCAGTCGAGGCATGGGATTTTTAATCCAGATACCGACTCCAAACCCTGAGTGAGTGCTCCGCAAGGCTCATTGGGTAGGTGTAAACCACTTGCACCGACCAGTGGTCCATAACTGGTTCAACAAAGACCATGGTTTGTGCTATCCTGCCTGTGGGAAGCGCAAATAAAAGATCCCTTGCTGCCTGTCGTAAAAGAGTAGCCTATGTGGCGACAACGGGTTTCCTCTAAAAACAGTGTCAGAATGACCATATGTTTGACGTCTAATAGCCGATGATAAGATAAAAAATCAATGTGCTCTAGTGGCGTCGTTAAATAAAACAAACTTTATATACTTAATTTTCCTTTATTTAGTGTACAGCTTAGGCCAAAAAAACACTGGGAGTTGAAACCAGAACAGACTATGTTTTAAGGAGGACGCAACTGCTTTAAATCTTGTGACATTACACTTTCTTGAAACAATATTTATTGGAAGAACTCTCGGCGTGTGCTCGACATGGACGGAATCAAATGTTGCTTGTTAGAAAGTTGGTCATCCTGTCGATCAATAGAAATTTAGGGATGGAATCCACAATATTTGCTTGACAAATATTGATATATACTCTTCAAAAGAAGAAACGCAAAACCACATTGTAGTAACATTTGGAGAATTGATTTAATTATTGAATGGTGAGTCCGATAATTACCAAATGTTGCAGGATTGTTCACAATTCACTCTAGTCCATTGTGAGTAAGTGATAGGACACACCACCAAGGTCAAGGTCATCTGGAGTCAATACCGGGTGTGGCCTCCGCGTGTGTTGACAACTGCCTGGCACCGCCTGCCCATTGAAGCAACCAGAGTACGGATGATGTCCCGGGGGATGGTGGCCCACTCGGCCTGCAAGGCTGCTGCCAGCTCGGGCAGGGTCTGGGGCTGTGGTTGTCGCTGTCGGAGGCGTCGGTCCAACTCGTCCCATAGATGCTCAATTGGGTTCAAATCCGGTGATATCGATGGCCAAGGAAGGACATTAATGTTGTTGTTCTGTAGGAAAGCCGTTGTGAGACGTGCTGTGTGAGGCCTGGCGTTGTCATGTTGGAACACTGCGTTGGCGTTGGCCATAACTGGAACGATGTGTGGCCGGAGGATCTGGTCAATGTAGCCCTGTGCATTCAGGTTGCCCTGCACGCGGACCAGGTCAGTTCTGCCAGTGTGTGAGATGGCTGCCCACACCATGACACTACCCCCGCCGAATCTGTCCACTTCCTGCACGCAGTTTGCCGCATAACGTTCACCACGACGCCTATACACGCGACATCTTCCATCATGACGTCGGAGCAGAAATCGGGACTCGTCACTGAACCACACCTGTCTCCATCGCAGTTGAGGCCATTGTCGATGAATCTGGCACCACTGAAGTCGGAGTCGACGGTGTTGTGGTGTTAAGATGACACCTCGAACTGGACGTCTGGCACGAATTCCTACCTCACGTAGGCGGTTCCGTACGGTCTGGTCGGATATCCTGCGCAAACCTGGTATTGCTGCGGCTGTGGAGGTGGCAGTAGTCAATCGTTCCCGAAGGTGGCGTACCCGGATGTAGCGGTCCTGCCCGGGGGTAGTGACCCGTGGTCGACCGGATCTAGGGAGGTCACGTGTTGATCCATGTTGCTGGTAACGGTCCCACAGTCTGGAGATGGTGCTTGGGGACACATGGAATGCCCTGGCAACGGCCGTTCTGGATTCGCCTGCGTCTAGTCGGCCGATGGCATTGTTTCTCTGCGGTTCACTGAGACGTGGCATGTCCTGGATTGTCAACTGTCGGCCAGATACAGAGGCCAGGCAAGCGAACACCCTGCACTTTTATACTGTTGGTGTTCATGTTGCACGTGCAGACAACGCACGTGCAGTGGTGACATGGTTTGCACGTGGCTGCGTTTTTGCGAATATTCACATTTTGGAACTTTATTGTACAGTAGCTGCGTTTTATCGAATGTAACCGTGGGAATGTGTTTGGGACATGCAATGACCTTATATTCACAAAGCATGAACCGGTAGGAAACATAAAATCGGAGTTATAACCCATTTGTACCCTTTTGCGTTTCTTTTTTTGAAGAGTATATATATATCTCAAGATCCTGTACATAATCAATATATTTTAGTTCTTGATTAAGGAGCGATAAATCAAATTATCGAGATCGCTTTCACTGGACTGACCCGCTGACCCACAAAACAGAGTCAAAGTGATGTCTTGACAAGGTCGTGACTTCTCCCATGACCGCCCCTGCGTGTGCTGTAACCTCACCGTGGTGCATAGGTGTAACATTCTCTTTGAGAATGGCCAATACAACACAAAATTGAAGTTTTGAGTAAAAGTCAGTATCCGTAAAATTCTGTGATATTTGTGTTTTTGCACAGTTCTTTACACTTTTTTTTTTAAGTCTTGAATTTTTATATTGATGTTGATCATCACTTTATTTATTTGCATTACCATAGTTTGACACCCAATAGCCGATGTATTTTTCGTGCTAGGGTGTCGTTAAACATTAATTCATTAATTCATTCATTCATTCATTCATTCTCCCATGACCGTGTTATATGTATTATATCAGTAGTAAAGTTCATCTCAAAGTTATAACCCATTTGTACCCTTTTGCGTTTCTTTTTTTGAAGAGTATATATATATATCTCAAGATCCTGTACATAATCAATATATTTTAGTTCTTGATTAAGGAGCGATAAATCAAATTATCGAGATCGCTTTCACTGGACTGACCTGCTAGCTTATTTCCCAATCCAACCAGTTCTTCCAAAACCATATGTAAAAAGGCGTACTATCTTGTCTATGAGAAAGTATATACATTTATTAACAAATATCATTGCTGCTAAGCGAAAGATTAATTATGTGAAGGGAACAAATTTATCTTATTCTTTGTATCAAATATCTCAATTGTTAGACAGCTAAAAAAAAAAAAAAAAAAAATTAAACTTAGGGCCGTGGAGCAGTAAAGACACCCCCAAACCCCCAACCAGCCCCCCCAACCCCCCCCCCAAAAAAAAAAAAGAAAAAAGAAAAGAAAAAAAAAGAAGAATTCCCAAACAAAAACAACCCCCAAAACAACATAAAAACAAGGCACAGTTATAAAAGGTCTTCTGCAGACAGACAGAAAGGGCATTGTAAAGTATTTTTATTGGTAGGGAGGCAACAACTGCCCCCTGTTCCAAGCTACATGTATGCCCGGCTGTGAAATAATGCGTTGTGATGTCTTAAAACAATGTTTCCTTTATTGTGGTACTACCGAAAATAACAGCCAGAATTTGGATGGTTCGGCGTTTCTTTTTCCATGTAAGGGGCGGGACCTAGGCCAATGGTAAAGCGTTCGCTTGATGCGCGGTCGGTCTGGGATTGATCCCCGTTGGCGGTACCATTGGGCTATTTCTCGTTCCGGCCAGTGCTCCACAACTGGTACATCAAAGGCCGTGATATGTACTACCCTGTCTGTGGGATGGTGTATATAAAAGATCCCTTGCCTTGCTGCTAATCGAAAAGAGTAGCCCATGAAGTGGCGACAGCGGGTTTCCTCTCTCAATATCTGTGTGGTCCTTAACCATATGTCTGACGCCATATAACCGTAAATAAAATGTGTTGAGTGCGTCCTTAAATAAAACATTCCTTTCTTTCTTTCTTTTATTGTGGTACTGCCAAAAATAACAGCCAGAATTTGGATGGTTACGGTGTTTCTTTTTCGGTGTAAGCCATTACATTACGTAACCGTGTAACCAATTGGAAACACAAGCTGTACAATATAACAGGCCTCCTCCTCCCTGGGAATTGATCCCGTTAGACCTCGTCACTAAAACAAAGTCGTATGTGCGCATCATGTATCAAATACACCGCCACGTACGTTATCTATTCCGACAATTGTGAACGAAATTAGCCAACGAGAGAGAAATAATAACAGCTAAGTGTCGATGGACGAATTAAGAAATATCTACACATACATTTCCACGATGTAATTGACAAGAACAAGCCGAGCGCTTTTCCAATCAAGAAATAAAATGAATTATCCCTTTCCTCGTGGTAAAACGCAAGACAACCTCAAGCCTCGAAAGCGAATGTGGTTTATTTTTGGCGATTCCAATTGGATTGGACAGGGCTAAAATACACCAGGCGCTGACACCAGTTCGACCCACTTGTTGTCACTGTATTCGTGCACATCAATACATGTTGCTCTGTCATTGATTTTGGCCACAACTGTGTCAGAAATCTCCATCTTAGCTTGCGTTTTCTTATCTAACTGAAAATGATGTTTCTAAGTGTACGCCAGAGTGATTCACACACCGATATCCAGTGTTTTGCGTCGATCAAATTCTTCCGCTTTGCGATCTATCTATCTATCTATCTATCTACCTATCTAATCTATCTATCTTTATTTATTTATTTATTTATTTATTTATTTATTTATTTATTTATTTATAGACAACAGATATTGGATGTTTTGCGTCGATCAAATTCTTCCGCTTTGCGATTTATTTATTATTTTATTTTATTTTAATTATTTATATACAATATATATCCGGTGTTTTGCGTCGATCAAATTCTGCCGCTTTGCGATTTATCTATCTATCGAGATTTGATTTGATTTGATTTGATTTGATTTGATTTGATTTGATTTTTATTTTTATTTTTATTTTTATTTTTATTTTTATTTTATTTTATTTTTATTTTGTTTTATTTATTTATAGACAATATATATCCAGTGTTTTGCGTCGATCAAATTCTGCCGCTTTGCGATCTATCTATCTATCTATCTATCTATCTATCTACCTACCTATCTAATTTATCTATATTTATTAATTAATTTATTAATTTAATTTAATTTATTTATTTATAGACAATGTATTGGTTGTTTTTGTGTCAAACATCGTTATCTCGAAATCTGTAATCTCGACAGGTCATGGTATCTCGAGGTTAGGAAATTGTTCTACAGCATAAATTCCAGCAACAACTGTTACGTTTATCTCGAAATATCGATATCTCGCGCTTGTTCGTTCTGTCCCTTCGTAAACGAAGTTAGACTTTATGTATTTATTTATTTCGGTTTAACGAAACCTCTGCACTGTTCAACCGTTGGACAGCGACTGTAAATTTAACATGGCGATACCGGCCTCGATGGCGTCGTGGTTAGGCCATCGGTCTACAGGCTGGTAGGTACTGGGTTCGGATCCCAGTCGAGGCATGGGATTTTTAATCCAGATACCGACTCTAAACCCTGAGTGAGTGCTCCGCAAGGCTCAATGGGTAGGTGTAAACCACTTGCACCGACCAGTGATGCATAACTGGTTCAACAAAGGCCATGGTTTGTGCTATCCTGCCTGTGGGAAGCGCAAATAAAAGATCCCTTGCTGCTACTCGGAAAGAGTAGCCCATGTAGTGGCAACAGCGGGTTTCCTCTCAAACTCTATGTGGTCCTTAAATATATGTCTGACGCCGTATAACCGTAAATAAAATGTGTTGAGTGCGTCGTTAAATAAAACATTTCTTTCTTTCTTTTCTTTTTCAACATGGCGACTGCGACGCTTGATGAAGATACACGGAACACCCCAGCACACTGCGACCTGGCCAGGAATAAAAAGGAGAAACACGATTTTGTCACGCAGACTACTACTTGTGTGTGATTAGCAGCAATCAGTCATATTACTACCCACGTAATTATTTACCATGCATGTATGTAGGGTTTATCCCGTTTATTTTAGACATGCATTGATTTTCCATGCATGGGTGTGTTTTTGGATAGATGCAGAGCGCTCCTCTTCATTATCAAATATTGTAAATATGTATTTATTGTAATTTGCTGTTTTTATTATAAAGCTCATAAGTTGTATAACTTAAAGCAATAAAGAACGTGACAATATATTATTATGCGATTTTTTTTTTTTAATTATTATTATTATGCGATTTTTTTGCGGAGGGGGGGGGGGTGCTCAAACAAGATAGCATATCACGACATTGGATGTAGCAATCGTGGTGCACAGTTTGGAATGGGAAACAATCCAATGGGTAGCTCTACAAATGAGTGACCTCCTGCTTCTTTAGGTTTTTTTTATTTATTTATTTATTTATTTATATTATTATTATTATTATTATTATTATTATAATTATTGTTGTTGTCTTTTTAGTTATTATTTTATATAGATGTGCTATAAATATAATAACACGATTTGTTTGTTTTCGTCAATAATAAATATAAGTGACATAAAATTAATTTCGTACCGGTACATAATATTTCCATAAATAATTACCAAATTTTAAAAGTGCACTATTCTGTCAATCTGGGTAAACGGTGGTTTCCCGTCACATCTCTGGTGATAATAGAAATCACACAGTAAGACTATACACGTCACGTGTCCATCAAAACAACAGCAGAGAGAGAGAGAGAGAGAGAGAGAGAGAGAGAGAGAGAGAGAGAGAGAGAGAGAGAGAGAGAGAGAGAGAGAGAGAGATGAATTTTAATTGTATAATAGTTTTCACACTTTTAAAGGGAACATACCCCCGAACCACCTAGAAACTTTGGTTGGCGCCATCGATCTCAATTATTAACCCCCGCCCCTCCCCCAGTATCTGCTTACTTCCGCAGTGTCTTTGGAATGAAATTATTTGGTTGTACTCTTTACATTAAAAAACCCTACACAATTAATAGCAGTTTAAAAACTTAATTAATCTCTGCAGCGTGCCAGTAAAGGTAGATGCCAGCAGATACGACAATGAGAAATAGATGCCCATGCACATAAACCATTTGTCCATTAACCTGCTACTAACTTCCCAAAGGTTTCTTTAAGCGAAATACACACACGTAATGAACATGCCACAAGACATCAGAGTAGGTTAGGTTTTGGCTCACTTTAAACAACGCTGTGATATTTAGGCACGTGAATTATTCGATCCATACTATAACAGCATCCAACAAATAATTAGAGATGTCATTTCTTTTTTTTATATGATAAGACATTTAGAAACCATTTCTCTATAGATCGCGTTACTACCTAATGTCTGGTGCAAGGAGAATAGATACATGATGACCGGCCTCGGTGGCGTCGTGGTTAGGCCATCGGTCTGCAGGCTGGTAGGTAATGGGTTCGGATCCCAGTCGAGGAATAGATACATGATGACCGACCTCGGTGGCGTCGTGGTTAGGTAATCGGTCTACAGGCTGGTAGGTACTGGGTTCAGATCCCAGTCGAGGAATAGATAGATGATGACCGACCTCGGTGGCGTCGTGGTTAGGCCATCGGTCTACAGGCTGGTAGGTACTGGGTTCGGATCCCAGTCGAGGAATAGATACATGATGACCGGCCTCGGTGGCGTCGTGGTTAGGCTATCGGTCTACAGGCTGGTAGGTACTGGGTTCGGATCCCAGTCGAGGAATAGATACATGATGACCGACCTCTGTGGCGTCGTGGTTAGGCCATCGGTCTACAGGCTGGTAGGTACTGGGTTCGGATCCCAGTCGAGGCATGGGATTTTTAATCCAGATACCGACTCCAAATACTGAGTGAGTGCTTCGCAAGGCTCAATGGGTAGGTGTAAACCACTTGCACCGACCAGTGATCCACAACTGGTTCAACAAAGGCCATGGTTTGTGCTATCCTGCCTGTGGGAAGCGGAAATAAAAGATCCCTTGCTGCCTGTCATAAAAGAGTAGTCTATGTGGCGACAGCGGGTTTCCTCTAAAAAAGAATATCAGAATGACCATATGTCTGACGTCCAATAGCCGATGATAAGATAAAAAAAATCAATGTGCTCTAGTGGCGTCGTTAAATAAAACAAACTTACTAAGATACACGACGGACTTGGACTCCCTCGTGTGCAGTTACCACCACCCACAACACTGACCCAAATACCTTCATACTGAACGTATTCTTGTTTTGAGTTAATACACGATATCGTCACTACACGCTAGTCTGCATGTTTCATACTGAACGTATTGTTGTTTTGAGTTAATACACGATGTCGTCACTACACGCTAGTCTGCATGTTTCATACTGAACGTATTCTTGTTCTGTGTTAATACACGATGTCGTCACTACACGCTAGTCTGCATGTTTCATACTGAACGTATTCTTGTTCTGTGTTAATACACGATGTCGCACAGAATGACTTCTAAAACAACTAAACAAGACAGATTAAAATCGGGAAAATTACGTCGCTTGTGGCCACTTGATTTAGCTATATAACAATAAAACTTCCCACGCCACACATCTATCAATGACGTTTACACAAAACATAGTATAAACATATTCAAGGTTAACACAATTATTAAAAATTATATTTTCTTAAAGTATGCTGCTAACATTAATTATCAGAATTGACAGCAAGTATTTTTCCGATTTAAACATATGAATCGAAAGACACTTTGAACAAACTGTTTTATTTAACGACGCACTCAATACATTTTATTTACGATTATATGGCGTCGGACATATGGTTAAGGAGCACACAGATAGAGAGAGAGGAAACCCGTTGTCGCCACTTCATGGACTACTCTTTTCGATTAGCAGCAAGGGATATTTTTTATGCACCATGCCACAGACAGGATAATACATACCACGGCCTTTGAAATACCAGTCGAGATGCACTGGCGGGAGCGAGAAATATCTATACGGAGTCGATCGTCTGATCACAGGTTACGACCTCTCAAAAATACATATTCCACAATGTGAAGAGACAATACATATCACATAGGTATCTCTTCTACCGCGGTGTAATAAACAGTATCCCTTGGTAATAACAATTCTTCAAATACCTACAAGGTGTATACTACCATATCAAATCCCATAGACGACAATAGTAACATATGTGGCTAAAACTACTAGCTGCAGCGTATCAATCGACATAAACGCCACGGATATAAATACTACCACCCTTCACCCTTAAAGTGAATCTGAAAAAAATGGGGGTCAAGCTGCTCATTTCTGAGATAACGGGTAGTGTCTATGACTACTCTAGTTAGGCACAAAATTCGAGTACTTTTTTTACAGGTACCCCATACATGTTTTAAGCATAAGACTACTTGACACAGTGGTACTAAATGAAATAAAATTGCATTTTTTTTTCTCAACCAGATGAAACTATTTGTTTTTACAACCAACACACTCACATTTATCACCAATCACAGAGCTTGTGGTGTTCACTTCTCTTTCAAAAGTTGGGTGCACCTCGAACTTTGACCCAATCGGAAGTTATTTGGTTTAGTGCTACCTACACAATGCTGTTACAATCCCAGTTAAGGAGGCCATATGACTCCCACGTCCAACAGTCATATTTTGGAGATGATACAGTCGATGATAATTGTGTATCCTCAGTTAGTCAATTGTATTTTCAAATTATCACATCCATTATACATGACTCGGTCTGAATAGTATGACGTTGAATATTGGATGAGATATTGACCATCCGTGAAGGCAATATCAGGTTGGTCTAGGCCTGTTTCATGATCAGTGTTTCATTGGGTAAAAAGAAAGCAATAAACAGAATCAACAAATATAACAAATGGATTCACAATAAAGACTCTATACGTATTCCAGTTTGTTTTTGATGATACATGTAGTCTAGGTTACCAGTGAGAGGTTATCACTGAGAGAGGATATCACTGAGAGAGGTTAGCACTGAGAGAGGTTATTACTGAGAGAGGTTAGAACAGAGAGGCCACAACTGAGAGGTCACCACTGAGAGGTCACCACTGAGAGGTCACCACTGAGAGGTTACCACTGAGAGATGTTACCAGAGAGGTTACCACTGAGAGGTTACCACTGAAAGATGTTACCACTGAGAGGTTACCAGTGATATAGGTTACTAGTGCTAGAGGTTACCAGTGAGAGAGGTTACCATTGAGAGGTTATCACAATCAGGGAGACTACCAATGATACACGACTCCCTGGTTTAGACTTCGGCTGAAGTCTCTCTAAAACAATTTCTTTCATCACCAATTCCCTGCGATGTCCCACCCATTCAACCCTTCAACCCGTCAACCCTTCGTGACAGTATAAGGTTGGCGTGCACCACGACTCGGGTTTAACATAAATGGACTTAACGTCTGATCGTCTGAAATTGTTTGTGGCAGTAAAACAAAACCTCATTACAAACATATTAATGAGTTTGACTTGCGAGTACTGAAAACATTATCGATCCCGTACTTGCTTCTCGTGTTTATTAGATACATCATAAATATGTTTCAAATGCGAATGATTTTTTTCTTCTTCTGAATACGCGTAATAGCATTGACAAGGTTACAAATGTACTTACGGAATTTTGGTTTTCGTCACGTTCTTGTCTGTCTCATATATCTGCAAGAAAAAAAAAACATTAAGGGTTTTTTCATATGTGCTGTACATTTAATGTATATAGCCACACTGAAATATTTGTAGCAGCAGGAACAAAAAAAAAAAAAATAATAATAATAATAATAATAATACAAAATACACCGGGGTAAACCCCCCAGTAAATAAACACACAAAACAAACAAAACAGAAACAAACAAACAAAAAAGAAGAGAAAAAAAAAAGAAGAAAAATAAAAGAACAGAAAGACAAAACAAAACAAAATGAAACAACACAAACAACAAACAAACATGATGCGTTGTGTTGAATTGTAGGAGAACCGCGATCAAATCTACATTTAGGTTGCAACACATCAAATAAATCTTAAAAGAGACAATGTTAACATGTTCCAGTACAACTGAATAGCTGTGTGTAACAGTGTCAGGACAATTCACCTACGGTGTGAGTGTCAGCCGTTTCGCAATGCATACGTGTCGAACAGTTACTTAAATATTAGCGCTTCCAATTAATCTTTAATTCCTTAATTGACATTTGTCAACCGTAACCATCTATACCTGACGGTGCTTGCTCGTCTGGCAGCTATACCAGGCATGCGCATATTGCACTATCTGATTAGGCAGACAGACAAACAGACAAGACAGACAAATGCTTTATTTACGTCTCACCGTGGATACAGATTAAAGGAACATTCCCGAGTTTGTTGCACTGTAACATGTTTCCGACTAATAAAATATTTCTACGATTCATCTTACATGATAAATATATTTTCTTGTTAAAGGAGAGGACAATTAAGGCATTTGGACTGGTATGCATATTCAACGATATATAATGCTAATTATTGCTTAATATCAACACGTATAATCGTATAGTTAATTAATAAAACGGTTAAATGTGACGGCTATTATATATATAACGAGCGCAGCCATTTTGTACCATCTTAGTGAGTACGCCCTCTGGCGAGCTGGTAGTTACGTAATACTTAACGCGTCACGTCAGGAATGAGCCTTAGAACTAGAGAAACACAATCTACATGTTTTTTTACGGGATGATAAATAGTCATACATTGCAATGTTCTGTAATAATACACATCCCAGTAAGCCAGCAATAAGTATATCCAGCACTATATATATTATTTTTCAATAAAAATAAAATACCATTGTCAAAGTGGCTACACAACAAGTCGAAACAATTAACAATGTTTTGCCCATGCATTAACCTACGTCCTGAAATGATACACGGAGTGTTTTCTTAGTTAATTGTCTATGCTGTAATTGCTTCTACCTGTGATTCCTGATTGGCAGGTGTGCGTTTGATTGGTAACCAGACGAGCCAATTAATTGACGCCGTCTATACACAAAAATACATACCGGTATTGTGGAATATTACCTGTCGCCCCTAAAATTGTAATGGACATGGTTTATTACTGTAAATAGTTCTGTAAAACTATTGATTAAGTAGATTTTTCCATCTAAAACCACAGAACTGACCAATTACGTAGTCTCAAAGAAAAGAAAATTATCACTTGGGTATCGTGGGTTGTCGTTTTTGCTCCAACGTAGAATATCAATAGGCCTAATAGTGTACATTTTTTCTTTGGATTATTAAGCAGAGAAAAATACTATAACCCCATTTTGTTCCGTTAATGCAACTTGAAATATATTTAGTTAAATAGTTTATTATATTATTACGTCATTTATGCTGTTTTACAAGTCAGGTTGATCAAAGAGAAGCGCCTTGTCGAAAATTACTGCTTTTGTTTACACTGTACATACAGGAGATGGTCAGGAGCTGACGTCACTTCGCCCCAAGCTATCCCACCGGACGTCACAAAAACGAAACGAAATGGCTGCCCCCAGTTAGCAGGAATAATCATGTTTTTTTATTAACTCTAAAATTACGCGTTTTTCATTTGCTAAAGTGTCAGTATGTGTTGGTGGTCCGGGTATGCATCTTTCCAACACATAAGGCTCTTGTTTGAGTTGACCCTACCTTTAAGAATATCAGTGTCTGTAAATTCAGAGTGTTTCTGGTCGTCTTAATATTTGTAAGAAGCCCAAACTGGATTTTGTCTTCAAATAAAAAAAAATTAGGAAATAAAACAAAATTTAACCGAGTACAAATATTAGAACGACCAGAAACAGATTTAATATACAGCCACTAATATTTTATGCCGAAAATTTTATTTTATACGTAATTACAATCGTTAAAAAGTCTCCGTTAGTCGATCACATCTTAAAAATTGCAGCAAACTCGGGAGTGTTCCTTTAAAATAAAAACAAGAGTTCAACAGGTATACGTTTAATACAATAACACCGGACTCGATGGCGTCGTGAATAAGACATAAGACTGGTAGGTACAGGGTTCGCTCCCAACCAGAGCGAGGTTTAACGACTCGGTGGGTAGGTGTAAGACCACTACATCCTCTTCTCTCTCACTAACAGCTAACCACTAACAACCAAATCACTGTTCTGGACAGACAGCCCTGATAGCTGATGTATGTGCCCAAGACAGCGTACTTGAACCTTAATTGGATATAAGCACGAAATTCAGTTGAAATGAAATGAATACAATAATACAGCCCAAAAAAAAGTACACAAGCCACTCCTATAAAAGTGGCGGGACGTAGCTCAGTGTTACAGCGCTCGCTCGATGCGCGGTCGGTCCGGGATCGATCCCCGTCGGCAGTCCCATTGGGCTATTTCTCGTCACAGCCAGTGCACAACGACTGGTATATATCAAAGGCCGTAGTATGTGCTATACTGTCCGTGGGATGGTGCATATAAAAGATCCCTTGCTGCTAATTAAAAAGAGTAGCCCATAAAGTAGCGACAGCTGGTTGCCTCTCTCAATGTGGCGTCGTGGTTAAGCCATCGGACTACAGGCTGGTAGGTACAGGGCTCGCATCCCGATACTGGCTCCAACCCAGAGCGAGTTCTTAAGGGCTCAGTGGGCAGGTGTAAGGCCACTACGCCCTCTTCTTTCTCACTAACCACTAACTAACCCACTTTCCTAGACAGACAACGCAGATAGCTGAGGTGTGTGTGCCTAGGACAGCATGCCTTAATTGGATATAAGCACGAAAATAAGTTGAAATGAATAGCTGTCATTTTGTATTATTTATTTTTTTGCAGGGGGCAGACTGGCTTTTGCCCGACTTAAACGAAAATGTCCGAATCTGGATAACAACATTAATATTAGCATTACTACCAAACAGCTATATAGGGTTGCAAACGAATCACTATTCATTTTTTACATGGGTTACAACTAATTCTGAGGGTAGAATGATGGAAATACCTGGTAAAAAAGGTCTCAGGTTAGCACATTTTGCCCGAATATCTGTATCATTTTTGCCGGAATATCTGTATCATTTTTTGCCCGAATTTGAGGTTTTGTTCTAACACTAGGGGAGGGGGAGGGCAGTTGCTCCCCCACCTCCGTCCCCCTGTCTCGTACGTTTATGTAACTAATAGACAATACATATACAACATGGACAGTGAAACATACCCCAAAACAACGTATGCGTGGAATTCTCTTCTATGACGTCATTTTCATTCTCTTTTTCGTCCAGCTGACAAAAACAAAGACCAGTTGAACTGGAGATGTAAGTGTGAGTTGAGCACTATTTCGCCGTGAGTGATATGACGGCGTGAGCACTATTTCGCCGTGAGTGCATGCGCGAATAAATAACGGAAGCCAACAAGGGCCCCAGTCACGGGAGCGCGCAGTGCGCATGCCCAGGGGTAGAGACTTTAAGTGTCCGATGTCGTTTTGCTCAATGAAGCCATCTACGTAGCTTTGCTTCCGGGGGATATGTCTGACCGTGCATCGACAATAATCATATTTTCCTTTTTAACAAAGGAAAGGATGGTATGTTCCTTGAGATCTCGGTACATTGCTATTAATCGGCGACTGCCGGAAGTGAAATTTTATATGTACTTTTAATATACCGTATGCCTTGTTTTAAATCAGTTGCTACTATGCAGTAAAGTGTTTCCGGTTGACAGTAAGGGGTATTATAGACAGTTTGTCACGCAGGGTGGGTGAGTAGCTGGGTGGCTGGGTGGCGTCTGGATAGAACATATCATCATTGACGTCCTTGAATATTCGAAGAACATGATATTCTTGTTACATTCATGTTAGGGCTATTAAATATATATTTATAAGTTTACTATTTAAATATAGTAAAAAAAAAAAATTAATTGCTAGGCAGCCCGCTCCAAAAATTGCGACTCAATTTATTATCAATGAGTACAATTTAAAAAAACAACCCAAAACCCAAACCAATATATATATATATATATATATATATATATATATATATATATATATATATATATATATATATATATATATATATATATATATATATATATATAATAATAATAATAAAACAATTTAGACTGCCCTCAAAAAGTTTTTCTATTTATCGCCTCTTGTATTTAGTTTCAATTTCTAAATTGTCCCCATATATTTCCCGTCCCGGGTTAGGTCCCCTGGCTATCCAGAGAAAGGACCCGGGATGAACATGGCTGAAACCGTAGTGGTATAGGGGCATGTTAAAACAGTTCTAAGTCAAAGACATTCATGTTTGTTTCCGTTTTATAAAATATATTTCCCCCAGTTTTGTTCTGAATATAACAGACGAACCAAAAGGCCGAATCAATAAATAAGAGACAACGAAAACATTATGGGTATTTTGGAAGAATTCAGTTCGGGCTACTATAGAACACGAGGAAGATCAGATAAAGCCTAAAACATGAGGGATTAGTGGTTATACAGCTCTATTAGTAGAAAACACGTTACTATGGCAGCAAACTAAAGAGAGTCCCTTTAAATGTATGAAGGAAGGAAACGATTAAAGAACATCGATCAAGATTGTTAACATTTTACAACATGGCTCAGTGAATGGACACCTTGAAGAATACTCAACACTTCAGCGCAGTTTAAAGCTACGGTTCTTTGATGTATAGCGTGTGGTGTTTGCGACAATTGGTGTACATGAAGGAAATGTTTTATTTAACGACGCACCGAACATATGGCGTCAGACATATGGTTAAGGACCACACAGATATCGAGAGAGGAAAGCCGCTGTCGCCACTTCATGGGCTACTCTTTTCTATTAGCAGCAGGGGATCTTTATATGCACCATTCCACAGACAGAGTAGTGCATACCACGACCTTTGATATGCCAGTCGTGGTGCATTGGCTGGAACGAGAAATAGCCCAATGGACCCACCAACAGGAATCGATCCGAGACCGACTGCTCATCGAGCGAGCGCTTTACCACTGGCTACGTCCCGCCCTTAAAATGTATAATTCAGAACACTGAGGCATTATGGTCTTTCAAAACAATGAGGCATTATGGTCTTTCAAAACAATGCGGCATCCCGCACAGTCCAAGTTCCTGGTTTCTGGTTACACACCACCGTTAATTACTCCATGCAGTTCAATACAATTTCTATGTCAGAATATATTCTGTGAAAAATTCACCACTGTCGAGAGGGTCATGTGACTACTAATTTTAGGGAGTGCTCTCAACTGACAAGTACCGTGTGAAAAATTCAACGCAGGTCGACCACGAAATTGTTCAGTTAACAACCCTCATGCCTGATCACCGCCTCGTGTTGCTGTTATACAAGTGGCACTATATCACTTGCACAGGCCCCGGGACGGACATGCTCGAAACTCTAGTGGTATATGAGCATGTAAAAATTATTCACACTCGCACTCGCACAGTTGTTATCAGTTGGTACTACATATAACAAGTAACTTGAAACCAATGGGGTTAATTATTTAAATAATACAGAAGGAAGATATTTTGCTTTATATTTGCTTTATAATAGTGTAAAAATGTGTAAATTTAAAAGTGCCCCCCCCCCCCCCCCACACGCACACACGTTTTGGCACCTTCCTACGACACTAGTATGTGTATGGCCACTACACCCTCTTTTCTCTCACTAACAGCTAACAACTAACCCACAGTCCTGGACAGACAGCCCAAATAGCTGATGTGTGTGTGTCCAGGACAGCGAGCTTGAACCGTAATCAGGGGCGGATCCAGGAATTTTAGCAGGGGGGGGTCCAGTCTTGAGCCTTTGAAGGCCCCCCCCCACCCCTCGATAGGAAATTTTCATATTTGAAGATAGCTTTAGATGGATTTGAAGTATATTCCCGTTGTCAAGATCAACGCTCTGGTCACGAGCGGGGGGGGGGGGGGGTATCCAGACCCCCTCGAACACCCCCCCCCCCTGGATCCGCGTCTGGTAATTGCATATAAGCACGAAAACAAGTTGAAATGAAATAAAAAGTGACGCGACACGCCAAATGGTGGCGTGTTACCTTCTACAGCAGCTGGATGAGGCGTCATGCTACTTCCCTATTCTCTATATCTAACAGACAGTGCACCATTAACTCTTCATACATTTTCTAAACTGAAAACACAGTTACAAGGAACATACAGTCGGTTCCAATGATAACGCCACAGAGCCTGTTGCAGTCATTGAGCGTCTCAAACTACATTCCGTCACGACGGGGTAGCGAATTATAGCAACGTAGAAGTAAATACATAGAAGTACATGTCACTGGTTATTCCCTCGTGATGACCCGGTCAACACAGCCATACCATCCAATGAAATAAAGATGTCCGAAATTAATTCTTCTGCGAATCGAGTATCACCGAGAAGAAGGAAATGCTTTATTTAATGACGCACTCAACACATTTTAGATACGGTTATATAGCGTCAGACATATGGTTAAGGACCATATAGATATTGAGAGAGAAACCCCTCTGTCGCCACTTCATGGGCTGCTCTTTTCGATTAGCAGCAAGGGATCTTTTATATGCACCATCCCACAGACAGGGTAGTATATATCACGGCCTTTGATATGCCAGTCGTGGTGCACTGGTTGGAACGAGAAATAGCCCGATGGGCCCATCGACGTATCACCGAGAATGATTACCAGTGAAAGATAAATGGTGTTACTCTTGTGGTATGCTATATGTCTATAATGTAAAATACAATATGCAAGACCTTTTTAACAGATTCCGATCGTTCTGATCGCTTCTTATCTTTCGATCTGCACTGCTGAGAGCCACATTTGTACTGATACTGCATTACGCAATGATCTCTTTGTGCTCCTGTTACCCTGACTACTGTACAAAACACGTGATAAATAAAAGTTGGTTTTATATAACGACATAACTAGAGCACAATGATTTATCAATCAACGGCTGTTGGATGTCAAATTTACCAAATGGTAATTTTGACATATAGTCTACTTTTTTTTTTCATTAGTAACAAAGGATATTTTATATGCACCATCCCACAGACATGACAACTTTGATATACTAGTCGTGATGCAATGACTGGATCGAGAAATAGCCCAATGGGCCCACCGACGGGGATCGATCCTAAATCGACCTTGCATCAAGCGATCGCTTTACCATTGGGCTACGTCCTGCCCCTGTGACGTATAAGTTAACTTGAAAGTTATTACTTTGTGACGTATAAGTTAACTTGAAAGTTATTACTTTGTGACGTATAAGTTAACTTGAAACTTATTACTTTGTGACGTATAAGTTAACTTGAAACTTATTACTTTGTGACGTATAAGTTAACTTGAAACTTATTACTTTGTGACGTATAAGTTAACTTGAAACTTATTACTTTGTGACGTATAAGTTAATTGCCGCGCAAGTTCCGTATATACGCTTTATTTTGACACCCCCCCCCCCCCCCCCCCGCATTTAAATTTATTTTAAGGACATGTAAAACATAATATATAGCCTATAAATTAATCAATATAAACAAATGATATATGACTATTATTTTAACAAATGAACACAATTGTATTACAAATATTCTAATTAATAAAAATAATTCACTATTTGCTATTAACTCTATAAAAAGCACACATACGCACACGCGCGCACGCACACACACACACACACACGCACACACACACACACACACACACACACACACACACACATACGGCTGGACATGTCTGAGAATTTTTAACAAAACGTGGTGCTGAATATAAAACGCCCCACATATCTAAATGTTTAATAGAATTTCGACAGATGTATTTCAATGCAACAGACTGAATAATTAAATTGTGTGGAGAGACCAACGTGCACGGAATTCCGCTAGTTGCGATACAGCCTGGAGGTTCACGTAAACTATTTGTCTAGCAATTATGTCACTGGATAAATCGCACGCCAGTGAATAGCGCACCGCCAATAGCGATTTCAAAAACCATTGCGCAACGGTTATTAAAACAAGCTAGACACGAATATTGCGATAGATCCACAACGTCTAGTGCGTGCACTGGGGGTATAAAAACATTAATTCAGTTCTCCACACGCAGAAAACTGGAGAAAAAACCCACAGTCCAAATCTCCGAAGTTTTATTAATCAGCTTTTAGTAGCGACCCGTCAGAGCGAATTTGAAACTGATATTTGGTATCGGTAGGCAACGTGCTTCAAGGGAGACGCCATTATGAGTATAGTGCATGACACGAGGATCGGCACATCAAAACACATAGACATTAAATAATGTAGGTCCAACACGGGGCTAACTGAGAAAATTTCCCAAATGAGGAATTAAAATACATAAAATTAACACAGACAAGCATCCTGAGAGTACTGCTAAAGCAATACACGTTCTCTACCGGCGCCAACGTACTTTTTTATCTCCTACGTTCAAGAGTCAAACCTCTATGAAAAAAAAAAAAAAAAAAAAAAGAAAAAAAAAAAAAAAAAAAAAGGTTAAAGGAACATTAATCACTAAGGCCATTTTTTGTTTCACTATTATATCCGTTTTTGATAACTGAAATCATACTTTACTTAGATTTTATGGGTTAGATTATCTATTTCCGTACATTCGAAGTGGTTTTGGTCTTACTGGTGTTTTTAATATCACAAAATGCATTTATCATATTTTTTAAAAACGTGCGTCTGAGAAGTAAGGGTTATGGAGTCGAGTTTTAGTCTATTTTTAGAGGATATTTCACCATTTCAAAGTCACAGACTTATGTGTCACTCAATTGTAATGTTATCGAAATGTGTTACATGTTTGTAGATTAACTAAACTTAAGGTTGAAACTAGGGTATGCCCCTTTAAGCCATAAACTTAGAAACACAATTTCAGCATAGTATCTTGAGACATTGCGAAAAGATAGTCAAATGTAAAAAAAATGGGTAAATCGCCATTAAACTAAACTCTATCTGTAACAGTACATGATATAGCTATACACAAACTTTCATTTCAAAATCTTCTGGCATTGTGAAAAAGTCCCGGAAAACTATCTGTGGAACAGACAGACAGACAGACATAAGGATGGATTCCAAACCTATAATGCCCTCTGAATTGACTGGTAGGTGACTAATATTATCTAAGATATATACAGAGAGAGAGAGAGAGAGAGAGAGAGAGAGAGAGAGAGAGAGAGAGAGAGAGAGAGAGAGAGAGAGAGGGGGGGAGAGGGAGAGGGGATATAGAGACAGACAGAGAGAGATAGAGAGGAGGGGGGGAGAGTGAGACGGAGGGAGGGAGGTAGGGAGGGAGATATATAGATAGATATATAGACACACAGAGACACACACAGAGAGAGAGAGAGAGAGAGAGAGAGAGAGAGAGGGGGGGGGAGGGAGAGAGAAAGGGGAGGGAGAGAGAGAGAGAGAGAGAGAGAGAGAGAGAGAGAGAGAGAGAGAGAGAGAGAGAGAGAGAGAGAGAGAGAGAGGGGAGGGAAGGAGAGAGTGAGAGTGAGAGAGGGAGATAGGGAGGGAGAGATATATAGATAGATAGATAGAGACAGACACAGAGAGAGAGAGAGAAAGAGAGAGAGAGAGAGAGAGAGAGAGAGAGAGAGAGAGAGAGAGAGAGAGAGAGAGAGAGAGAGAGAGAGAGAGAGAGAGAGAGGAAGGAGGGGGCAGCATTAACTAAACAACGCCTGCCAGTCTGTTAACGTATTTCCCCACTGGATACAGCTGTAATTAGAAACCGTTCAATAATTACATAATGCTTTAAGGGCAACGAGTATCTGATATCATAGGATGGGTTTTAAAAAAACACCCCAAAACCACCCACACGTTTCATATTGATAAGGTTGGGTTTCTTTTCCGTCAAAATAATTGTCTAATTTTTATGAATATTTACTAAAGCGCAGTCAGTCGCTTCTATAAACACATTTGGTGGAAGCTGGGACGGTTATAGTTTATTATTATTATATCAGTATATGAAGGATAACAGTGTTGTTCACAACCCGTCTCAGCCAAGTTTTAACACGCCTACATGTACTACAACGCGTCCACAGAACCCCGTCGTGTGTATGTAACATTACTATTAAAGTGACAGACCCTAGTTTTTAAACACTATGACGTATTTTTCACTATTTAAGCCGTTTCTTATCATTTAATTTAGAAATACTTACATTTTATTATTTAGAATATTCACTTTAAGTATTAAATACGTACATCTGTTTTCGGTCATCCAAGTATTTGTGATGCCCCGACATGCATTTGTCATAATTCTAAAAACGCACGTTCATCTGAGAAGAAATGGTTATCGAGACAAGCTCCAGTCTATTTTTGGACGGTTTTTGACATTTAAACATCACCCACTTTAGCTCTCTCTGCTATAACCCTATCCGACTGTGATCAATTTAAAGGGACAGTCGCTAGTTTTTAAACACTACAGCATATTTTCCACTATTAGAGCCGTTTATGATCACTGAAATCAAACCTTACTTATATTTTATTGTTTAGATTATCCATTTCCGTAGAACAGAAGTGTTTCTGGTCATCCTGTTGTTTCTAATATTATAAAATGCATTTTTTGATATTTTTTAAAACGCACGTGCGTCTGAGAAGAAGCAATTATTGATTCGAGTTCTAGTCTATTCTTAAGGATATTTTTCCGTTTTTAACGTCACAGACTCTTGTTTCACTCTGTTATAACGTTATCCAAATGTGTTACAGGTTTGTAGATTAACTAAACTTAGTGTCCATGTTGTATCTTTATTCAAGAGTGTTATAGGTTTGTAGATTAACCAACTTAGTATCCATTTTTATGAGTTGAAACTAGGGTCTGCGCCTTTAAAAGTATGAACAAAATGTTTGTCCACGTTATGTGTTACTATCCCTAACCCATGCTTAGTACGGGACAGTTTGGATGAGTTATGGTAGTCGTAAACTGGGTGTCCCCTAAAACGTACGGCCGCCGTGTATACAGTGAGTCCTCATTAGCCAAGTGTATTCAGGCCAGGTCAGGTCATAGGGCTTTAAGTGCACATTCAGAACAAGCTGTTGTAGCGCACACCTGTCCTGGGCACAAGAGCTGGCCTCGGCCGGCTTCTCTGTCCAGGACAGGAAGTTTATTCACACGGCTGTGGTATATATAGCCGCTTCTGTGCTAAGCGACGCGATCACAAAGATGGCAGCACTCAGGAAGACTTTCGTTATGGAATTGATCCGTGTACGCAATATTTGTCACGTGGTTTGTACGGTAGTCAAGTTAACAGGCACGCGCAAAAAAAGAAGAAGATCAATGCATAATGTGGAATCAGATAAGTACAAGTGTGGCTGTCGGCAGTGCAGATCAAAAGAGATGAAGCGATCAGAAGGATGATAAACTTTTGAAAAAGGTAACGCATATTATATTGTATCAGATAATGGCTAGCATATCAAGTGTAATCAAAGCATGTGATATTTTTCAGATCAAATACTTTCAGAATTTGATAACTGCAAATTAGATGTAAATTAACCAAGGTCACGGCGCTACGTTTATTGACATTAACAAAAAAAACAAAAAACAAAAAATCCATACTACGGCGACAGTCCAGAATTGACGTATGCATCAACAGTCGTCAAAGAAAAATATTTCAACAGCAATTTTCCATTGAAAGTTGTTCAGCACTAGTTTATTTTTATGTAATAATATGCGACGTCATCCCCATTCAAAACGACACCACATCACATATCCATACGTCATCTGAATATTGACTGATGGCCGATTGGAATTTAAGTTGCATTATACAGTTTACAAAATCACGCTGTATTAAGTTAGGGATTACAGTATATGATAAAGAGATTATTGCCCTCATGTGTTTTTCGGTATCGTCAGTATCATATACGTGTATCAGGAATAAAAATAATGTATTATGCTCGCCAGAGACTCGCATAATTACAATTTGTATTCCTTATACATAATTTTGACGATACCCAAACACACTCTGGTAATAACTTCTATATACATTATAGATACTGCTACGTTCACTTGAAACTAAAGTCGGCTAACAAAAACAAAACAAAAAGAAAGAAAAGTGCTTCTAGAATTTTTATAAAATCCACTAGCCATGGAATCAGTGATTTAAAAAAATTACTAGCCACGATTTAAAATTCACTAGTCCTACTTTACTTTAAGTTAATACAGTTTTACTAAATAATAGTAATAATCAGATATGTCACTTAAAGAGGGAGATAGAGCTTAAAACACTAACATTGGAGGTGTGTGTGTGGGGGGGGGGGGGGGGGGGGGGGGCAAGGATATTCATATTTACAAAAATAGACTTATCTGCAACATTTGACAAATTTGTTTTCACTAGCCGTCGGACATGGCAATAGTAGTTAATCACTAGCCCAACATTGAATATCACTAGCCATGGGAGTGGGGCTACCATAATCTAGATGCTCTGCTAGCCGTTGGGCATGGCAGTAGTAGTTATTTACTAGCCCCACATAGAATATCACTAGCCACGGGAGTGGGGCTACCATAATCTAGAAGCCCTGTCTGGCATGAAAATAGTAGCTATTTACTAGCCCAACATTGAATATCACTAGCCATGGGAGTGGGGCTACCATAATCTAGAAGCCCTGCCTGGCATGGCAGTAGTAGTTATTTACTAGCCCAACATTGAATATCACTAGCCATGGGAGTGGGGCTACCATAATCTAGAAGCCCTGCCTGGCATGGCAATAGTAGTTATTTACTAGCCCAACATTGAATATCACTAGCCATGGGAGTGGGGCTACTATTATCTAGAAGGCCTGGCATTAAATGTCTCAGAAATTCGTGTTTGTTCATCCCTCTCACTCGGAGAATACCGAGAATTCAGGCACTCGTGTCGCACATTCGCCATGAAGGAGACTAATGCAATAGTCTCCATTTACCAACTGCAGTCTGTGATGAAGGTCAAGGAAGTGTCAAGTGTTCGTTAGAACGTGGAAAAGATTAAAGAACATCGATCAAGATTGTTAACATTTTACAACATGGCTCAGTGAATGAAAAGCTTGAAGAATACTCAACACTTCAGCGCAGTTTAAAGCTACGGTTGTTTGATGTATAGCGTGTGGTGTTTGCGACAATTAGTGTACATGAAGGAAGGAAGGAAATGGTGATCTTCAAACCATAGAGATCACCAAACCACAGAGATCGCCAAACCATAGAGATTGCCAAACCACAGAGATCGCCAAACCATAGAGATGGCCACACCATAGAGATCACCAAACCACAGAGATCGCCAAACCATAGAGATTGCCAAACCATAGAGATCACCAATCCATAGAGATCGCCAAACCACAGATATCACCATAGAGATCGCCAAACCACAGAGATCACCAAACCACAGTGATCGCCAAACCATAGAGATCGCCAAACCATAGAGATATCACCAAACCATAAAGATCGCCAAACCATAGAGATATCACCAAACCATAGAGATCGCCAAACCATAGAGATATCACCAAACCATAGAGATCACCAAACCATAGAGATATCACCAAACCATAGAGATCGCCAAACCATAGAGATCGCCAAACCATAGAGATATTACCAAACCATAGCGATTGCCAAACCATAGAGATATCACCAAACCATAGAGATATCACCAAACCATAGAGATCGCCAAACCATAGAGATATCACCAAACCATAGAGATATCACCAAAGCATAGAGATATCACCAAAGCATAGAGATCACCAAACCATAGAGATATCACCAAACCATAGAGAGATCACCAAACCATAGAGATCACCAAACCATAGAGATCACCAAAGCATAGAGATCGCCATCTATTTGAAGGCATTCAAACACTATCACCCTCATACACGTGGATCTCAACAGACATACCATGTTACCCATAAGCTGTTTTCAATGTCAAAGGTCACACCTACTAACAGTACTAAAAGGTTAAAAGTTTGTTTCGTTTAGCGACACCACTAGAGCACATTGATATATTAATCATCGGATATTGAATGTCGAACATTAGATAATTCAGGCATATAGTATTAAAGATGAAACCCGCTACAGTGTTCTATTAGTAACAAGGGGTATTTTATATCCTCCATTCCACAGACAGCATAGCACACAACACGGCCTTTGATACACTAGTCGTGATGGAATGGCTAATAACAAACTTCGTTCTAAAGGGACTCCAACCCTTGTATCATCTCTACTAACAAACTTCGTTCTAAACGGACTCCAACACTTGTATCATCCGTACTAACAAATTTCGTTATAAACGGACTTCAACCCTTGTATCACCCTTATTAACAAACTTCGTCCTAAACGGACCCCCAACACTTGTATCGCCCCTAACAAACATCATTATAAACGGACTACAACCCTTGTATCAACATTACTAGCAAACTTCGTTATAAACGGACTCCAACACTTGTATCACCCCTACTAACAAACTTCGTAATAAACGGACTCCCAACACTTGTATCACCCCTACTAACAAACTTCGTAATAAACGGACTCCCAACACTTGTCTGTAGATCTATGCCGATTATTCGAAACTCTGTCTACCTTCAAACGAACTCCCCCGCTTCCGTTCCGGACATAGCAACTAAGGATGAGAGCGTGGGTGCAGGTGGACACGTGTGAATCTGAAGTAGACATCGAGCACACTGAATGAGCACCCACCTTCCTATCTGAGACAGTCCCGGCTTCAACACACACGAACACACGAAGGTCAGAACATAACATGTAGTCGAGTCGGGCGTGCTTCACGACGACTTGCTCTCAGTAGCAGTGGTCGGTGTGGGATCGATCCCTGTCGGTGGGCCCATTGGGCTATTTCTCGTACCAGCCAGTGCATCACGACTGGTATATCAAAGGCCGTGGTATGTACTATCCTGTCTGTGGGATGGTGCATATAAAAGATCCCTTGCTGCTAATCGAAAAGAGTAGCCCATGAAGTAGCGACAACGGGTTTCCTCTTCATAACCATGTCTGACGCCATATAACCGTAAATAAAATGTGTTGAGTGCGTCGTTAAATAAAACATTTCTTTTTTTCTCAGTAGCACGTTAAAGACCTTTCTTACACACCTGTTGGTGAGAAAATCATGCGCTATTTTTGATAACACATAGTACTTTACACACGTACGTGTGTTAACAATTTCAAAGCATAAAGACTAGCTGATTCTAGGTGATGACCAGGTCACCAATGCCATACGTCCAATAAAAAGACAGCACGGTGGAAATCGATTACACTGTGACGTATAGTTGGCATTATGAAATCGTAGAAAACATCGCAAGCTATGACGTCAATATAGTGTGTGCTATAGTGACGTCATAGCCTACAATGGTTTTTCCTAGCCAGTACAATAGAAAAATGTCCTTTTTAACATAATTTTAAGTAGCTGATCCGTTCAGTTTATAGCCTTTTTTTTATAACAGTGTCACGGGGATCCTATAATACCCGCAACTGAATAAAACACGATTATCCAAATATCTCTCCTAACTGTATATCTATTAGATCTCTCTGTATCGGGCAGTGTATACCCGAGTAGCTCGGCTCTAGGTAATCAGAGATACGATCTTATTAAGTATATATAATATAGCACGTTAGTTCACTAGAAAACACAACAAAACACAATACACTTTAGAATCTGTATTAACCTTAAGCTGACAAATATATTTGCCGCAGTTAATTAGTTAACAACAACAATAATATTAACAACCCAGAACTAATCACTTAATTAGTTAATCACTAGGTGTCTAGTTTACACAATATTCTAATCACTTCACCGTGATACAACACACACACGTGTGATAATTGAGAAACGCTTCCAGGGGAACTTAATTAATAAAGGAATTACAACTCTATTCCTAACTGGTTAATTTTTAATTAACCCTTAACTACTCATTCAGTAACCTTGTAATACAGAATTAATACTGGTACCTATCAAAATAAAGACAATAACCTACAGTTTACCTATATGATCCTCTAGGATGACTGGTTAAGCTTTAATAATTTTAGCACAGTGAAGCCTACAATTTACTTCGTCAGTTTACCGGAAACACTGTCTAAATAATATGGGTATAATACAGTATTAAAATATTTAAAGTCACATCAATCACTTCAAGGTTATACAACAGAGCAGAAATAATATTTACCAAGTCCAAACGGACTAACGTTCCCTGGTAGCCTTCCAATATGTTTCTCCCCGATATCTCTAAAATCCTATCTATTTATTCAAAAACCGAATATCGCCTGGGAGTACATCGCGGTACTTCATCTATCATGTGAATTTGCCCCAACTTCCAGAGACGGTATTTTTCCTTAGATGGCCAGACTTGCTGTCACCAATCGCTAAAAATCCCCGGTAGTAAAACAGAACTCGCGGAGGTATTACGTAACTACTGGCCACATGGCCGCCGCAGCTGGTCTGGGTGTGTATTAGGGGGGTACGGTCGCGCGGAGGTATTATGTAACCAAGTGCACACAGCCCTCTGAAACAATTAACATCGCCACAGGCGAAAAAAAAATAAGAGCATGTTCCGTTTAGCGGCCAGTTAAGCAGCAATGCATATTTTATATGAATTTAGGCCTATTCACATACAGGACAGCACATACCGCGGTATTTGATATACTAGTCATGGGACACTGGCTGGGAAGTAAAACACACAACTAAGTCCACCGATAAGGTGGATATTACGACCCATCGCACGCCATCGAGCGCTCTATACCAGGGGTGAGTTCATCCAGCCGCTTGTCACTAACGCTTTCTGATTTCTACGCTACACATTAAGCTGAATGACAACCGCGGGAACCAGTCAACATAGTAACACAGTGCATTTTTGCTTCTTATTTCTTTTTTACCGGAATGTTGTACAGTTGTTATGCAGTATATACCAGAGGTTGAAACTAATGTCGGGTACCCCCAAAAATGGAACTGCAATTTTCAGCAAAAATGACGGTTGCTATTAAAAACATTAATTAAATCTCTTAAATGGTATGTGACCCCCCCCCCCCCCCCCCCCCCCCATTTTCTTGCAGATAGATTAGATGTGAGGTGCCACATGTTTTATTGCTGTACTTCCTGGGTGTTTTGATACCGTTGCTTATATCAGTTTTATTAGTAAACGTTAACATTATCGGCAATAGGAATTGATTTGGTCTATTAGAACCTTCTACATGAATACATGTATTGCTGTGACCATGGTTTCAACGTGGACCTAAACTATTCCCTGATGGTAGCACTAAACCAATTAATTTCCGGCTGAGTCAAAGTTCGAGGTGCAGCGAACTTTTGATAGAGAAGTTAACACCACAAGTCCTGTGATTGGTTATAAATGTAAGTGTGTTAGTTGTGAAAAAAAAAAAAGGTTTCATCTGGTCTAAAAATGAATACAATTTTAATTCATCTAGTACCACTGTGTCAAGTAGCCTTGTGCTTGGAACATGTATGGGGGTACATGTAAAAAAAAAAAGTACTCAAATTTTGTGCGAAACTAGGGGTGTTGTAAAAACATCTGGTTATACCGAAAATTAGCCATGAAAGGTACCATTTTCTGCAGTTAATACTTTGAGGTAGGAGTTGATATTTATGGGTCATAGTTTGGTTGATATTTGCATATAGTGTTTTTAAACACAAACGTTAACATGGTCGCCTATGGGATTTTAACTGGTATAGCCCAACCTGATCCCTGACACAGACGGATCACCGCTCCACCAAGAACCGAGTCTGTAGGGTGAGGCAGCGTCCGCCAGTGGCGTATCTGGTAGAGACAAACCAGGATTCGCGTCCGCTACAGAACCTCGAACACGAGCGCGCACCTGCCGCATAGTCTTCCAGGATTCCCGGAACGAAAACCTCAAACATCATCATCCATCACTATTGCCCGAGGAGTTCCGAACAACTGAATAATAGCCAGATCAAACCTCGCGCACTGCTAAAGGATAGAGTGTTTTAGATTCCAGTGCCCAGTGACAAAAGATCCATGTCATTGGTGCGTACTTAATGGGACATACCCTAGTTTTTAAACGCTAAGGCATATTTGTGACTATTAAAGCCGTTTTTTGGTAACTGAAATCATACTTTACTTAGATTTTATTCTTTAGATTATCCATTTCCCTACATTCGAAGTGTTTTTGGTCATCCTGGTTTTTTTTTAATATTACAAAATGCATTTCTCATATTTTTTAAAATGCACGTGCGTCTGAGAAGTAACAGTTTTTAGTCAAGTTTTAGAGAGAAAGAGCGAGAGAGAGAGAGAGAGAGAGAGAGAGAGAGAGAGAGAGAGAGAGAGAGAGAGAGAGAGAGAGAGAGAGAGAGAGAGAGAGAGAGAGAGAGAGAGAGAGAGAAGGAGAGAGAGAGAGAGAAGAGAGAGAGAGGCAGATACACATACACACACACACAGAGAGAGAGAGAGAGAGAGAGAGAGAGAGAGAGAGAGAGAGAGAGAGAGAGAGAGAGAGAGAGAGAGAGAGAGAGAGAGAGAGAGAGAGAGACAAAGACACAGAGAGAGCGAGAGAGACAGAGACAGAAGTCCAAAAACAAAAGAGAAACAGTATATTAAACTAATAACTATGTTATACTGAAACAACTATGTTACTGAATATATAATATATATTAAATCTGAACTATTAAACTGTTAAAATGATAATCCATGCAGCGCAGCTTAGTTATTGGTTACGTAGAACTGACTATATCTATGTTTTACAGGCAGTGGTTATTCGCTCATGTATCAATTAAGTATCGGAGTTCAAGAAAAGTTTAGTTTTTCTGTTCGGATCAGTTGTGGAATTGCCCCAAGGTGTGGAATTCCAAGTGTGATGGAAGTCGCCAATAGCCCTACATCTCTATGCTAAAGCGTTGAAAAGCGTTTTACGATAGCTCGAGAACACAGAGCACCTGCTATTGACATGTGAATGAGTAAGTAGCACTGACTCTACAGACGGCAGCGAATGGATCTCTCAAGCCGTCGAACATCTTTTCAAAGGTTACACACCATGGTTGACAACGGCGTAGGCGGGGGGGTGGGTGGGGGGGGGGGGGGGGGAGAGTCGGACGACCCCCCCCCCCCCCCCCCCCCCCCCGTTGAAGCAAATGGTCCGCTTTCAGAACTAAAACATACAGGTTTATACATGTGGAGTTTTTGGTGGTTCAAAAACAAAATAGAAAAAAAAGTCCACTTGGTTCATATTTGACCCCCCCCCCCCCTCACACACACACACACACTCCCCAGTTCCAGATCACGCTATACCCCTGGTTAATGTTCCGTGTACAAACAGAGATGATCAATAGACGCAACTGGGGTGGTGTCGTGCTTAAGCCATCGGACATAAGGCTGATAGGTACAGGGTTCGCAGCCCGGTACCGGCTCACACCCTGAGCGAGTTTTAACGACTCAGTGGGCAGGAGTAAGACCACTACACCATCGTCTCTCACTATCCCGGACAGACAGCCCAGATAGTTGAGGTATGTGCCCAGGACAGCGTGCTTGAACCCCAATTGGATATAAGCATGAAAACAAGTTGAAATAAAAATGCGGGTATGTTAGTCATTCTAATAATAACAGAACCACAACAGATGGTTTCACATATATAACAGTACTGTGCGAAAGGTTTGGTAAACTCAAAAAACACAACAATTGTGTGGGAGGAAGAGAGAGAGATACAGAGAGAGAGTGTGTGTGTGTGAGAGAGAGAGAGAGAGAGAGAGAGAGAGAGAGAGAGAGAGAGAGAGAGAGAGAGAGAGGAGAGAGAGAGAGAGAGAGAGAGAGCGAGACAGAGACAGACAGACAAACAGACAGACGACTGGCTGCGCCTAGGTGATGATCGTTATTTTAAAATGTATCTAACGAGTGAAAGAAAGAAATGTTTTATTTAACGATGCACTCAACACATTTTATTTACGGTTATATGGCGTCAGACATATGGTTAAGGACCACACAGATTTTGAGAGGAAACCCGCTCTCGCCACTACATGGGCTACTCTTTCCGATTAGCAACAAGGGATCTTTTATTTGCGCTTCCCACAGGCAGGATAGCACAAACCATGGCCTTTGTTGAACCAGTTATGGATCACTGGTCGGTGCAAGTGGTTTACACCTACCCACTGGGCCTTGCGGAGCACTCACTCAGGGTTTGGAGTCGGTATCTTGATTAAAAATCTCATGCCTCGACTGGGATCCGAACCCAGTACCTACCAGCCTGTAGACCGATGGCCTAACCACGACGCCACCGAGGCCGGTCGTATCTAACGAGTGAGGTAAATGGTATCTAACGGACACGAATGTATTATTCTCTATATATTCCACGTCGTAGGAAAACAAAAACAACTGAGGGGACTGATTAATTATCCCTTAACTTAATGTGTGGGAGCCATTTAACATATTACCATATTGGTATTTAAAGGGACATTCTTCTAGTCGCATGGGAAGGAAGGGGAGCTCTAGTGGTGTAGTTAAACAAAACGGACTTCTTCTAGTCGCATGGGAATGATGGGGAGCTCTAGTGGTGTAGTTAAACAAACAATATTTGTCTAGTCGCATGGGAATGATCAGTAACTCTGGTGGTGTAGTTAAACAAAACAAACTTCTTTAGCCCTGTGCTAAAGCACCCGCTCGATGCGCTGTCGGTCTGGGGTCGATCCCCGTCTGTGAGCCCATTGGGCTATTTTTCGTTCCGGTCAGTGCACCACGACTGACATATCAAAAGGCCGTGGTATGTACTACCCTGCCTGTGGGATGGTGCATATAAAAGATCCTTTGCTGCTAATCGAAAAGTGTAGCCCATGAAGTGGTGACAGCGGGTTTCCTCTCTCGGTGTCTGTGTGGTCCTTAACCATATGTCTGACACCATATAACCGTAAAAATAAAATGAGTGCGTCGTTAAATAAAACATTTCCTCCCTTCCTTCGTCTAGACGCATGGGAATGATGGGGAGCGCTAGTGGTGAAGTTAAACAAAACGACTTCTTCTACACGCATGGGGAGCTAGGGAGGACGGAAATTTTCGATTCTAGAGATGGCCTACTATACAGGTGTCACTTTAACTACTTACAATATGTCCCATATTCGTCGATAACTCGTCCGCCACATACGTATATATCGCTGTGTTCATCGCGACCGCCAAAAAAAAAAAAAAAAAAATTCAAATCAAATCCACACTCATTTGATCCAATTGACTGGAAATGATACGCTCTGCCCGAAGGCCTTTTCACGCCCATATATCAAGTTATCGAGATAATAACTGAAATTCAATTGCAGTCATTGACAAATTGAATCAGACCTGTAAATGGAAAACTTCAAATTCGGTAGACATCCAAAGTCCTCTTTCTCAAGGGGCATCAATTTGATTCATCTTGCCCACGTACTCAAGTTTAGTCTGTTGTCTTTAACCCTAATGACTTCAATTGTATCAGTGATCAGTGTCGGGGGCTGGACCAGAGATGCCGGTCGTTATGAGATAATGCCTGGATCCTGATGCCATGCACTCACAACAATTGCGAAGGATTCCCCGAGAGTCTTGGTAAAGAATATCGCTGGAGGCCATGTCTGGAAAGGGCCATCATTGATATATTAAAGGAAACAGGTTTGGCCTGCTGAGAACATTAACTCTGTCAGCTTTAGGGTAACATCCTTTGACACAAACTTTAAATGGACAGGACGCTGGATGGAATACGCAGATGAATTGGTGCGTGGCGACCGAAATGAAATCCAGGGAGAGTAGAGCTATTTGCTTCGTATGCAATAATGCAGAATGCTCTCAGGATACACGTTATCATAGACTATTAAAGAACTTTTTTTTAGACACCCTAAAACATTGAGAACTACGTTTCAAACAGAATGGAATGGAAAACACAAATTTACAAAGACAGAAGGAAACGCAAAGGAACACATATCAGTTATGAGGAAACTAGCTAGAACAAAATGGGGTGCAGATGTGAATACTCTACAGAAGGTCTATACCGGATCAGTTAGGCCTATCGTGGAGTATGGATCACCAGTCTTCAAACTCTTGACAAGATTCAGAACCAGGCAGTGAGGATCATCACAGGGGTGGGTGGGTGAAAACCAAACCCAAACAACAATAGCACCCGGCTTCCATCCAGAGTAAGCGTACGATAAAATGTTTAGTGTGAAAGTTCCAACACCGAATTTCTCTGACTAACCATTAACGTCCAGTCCCATCACCGAATATCTCTGACTAACCATTAACGTCCAGTCCCATCACCGAATTTCTCTGACTATCAATTAATGTACAGTCCCATCACCGAATATCTCTGGCTAACCATTATTGTCCAGTCCCATAACCGAATTTTTCTCTAAGCATTAACGTCCAATCCCATCACCGAATATCTCTGGCTAACCATTAACGTCCAGTCCCATCACCGAATATCTCTGGCTAACCATTAACGTCCAGTCCCATCACCGAATATCACTGGCTAACCATTAACGTCCAGTCCCATCACCGAATATCACTGGCTAACCATTAACGTCCAGTCCCATCACCGAATATCGCTGGCTAACCATTATTGTCCAGTCCCATCACCGAATTTCTCTAACGTCCAGTCTGAACAGTAAATATCTCGGTCGGGTCCAATGAGAGAGATTTTATCCTAGGATCCAACACACATCAGGCAAGAACAACATAACTACCACCACCACCACCAACAACAACAACATAAACGGCATCACTACCACAACCACCACCATCATCAACAACATCAACACCACCAGCAACGTCACCAACAGCAACGTCACCACCACCACCACCACCACCATCATCAACATCAACACAACCAGCAACGTCACCAACAGCAACGTCATCATCACCACCACCACCACCAACAACAACAACAACAGCAACGTCATCACCACCACCACCACCACCACCACCACCACAACAACAACAACATCGAACTGCCACAGTATGACTATTCTATGTATCGACCACCTATCTGTACTTTGATACACACAGGATAGTACATACTGAGGTATAATAGTTAGAACTGAACAACCCAAATAGATATATGTACCCAGTGTGTGGACGTCGTACGACAAATCCCAAATGAAGCGTGCACTCAACCACAGGTCTGCATTATGCTACCTTAATGGAGGAATGCAGACTGCTTCCAGCACTTTCAACATTATGTTCCTTTCGTACTGGTGAGAGTCTTTAAAAATAACTATCAAACATTTTGTGAGCTATTAGTACAAGTCTGAAATACAAAGACAAAACCAAAACGTTTGTATGTATGTTGTTGTTGCCTCCGTCTTGATTTTTGTTGTTCATATTTCTGTTGTCAGTTGGTATATCCGTACTTCGTCAATAAACCCTGCCAGAATGTTAGAGTTATACGTTGTTAGACATTTTCCGAACGTAGTGTGGTAGTTTTAGCTCTCCACTTCCCCCTCCTCTCTCCCCTTGTCTCTGTCTCTGTATCTCTCTGTCTCTCTATCCTTGTCTCTGTCTCCTTCTCTCTTTCCCCTTGTCTCTGTCTCTCTCCCCCTCTTTTTAGCTCTACTTCCCCTCCCCTCCCCCTCTCCCCTTGTTTCTGTCTCTATATCACCTCTCTCTGTCTCCTTCTTTCTCCCCCCTTGTCTCTGTCTCTCTCCCCCTCTTGTTATCTCTCTCCCGTTTCCTTGTCTCTCTCTCTCTGTCTCTCTCTCTGTTTGTCTGTCTCTCCTCTGTCTTTGTCTATGTCTCTCTCTCACTGTCTCTCTCTGTCTCTCTCTCTCTCTCTCTCTCTCTCTCTCTCTCTCTCTCTCTCTCTCTCTCTCTCTCTCTCTCTCCATGTATCCGTGTTCGTGTCCACTGCCACCAGGCTGTTTACTTAACGGAAGGAAATCACATGTATTTCGTGACAACCTCTGCATGCGTGCGCCGTTGCGGTTTTAATTATGCATGATAGTTGATGGACTGTATACCGTAATTAGTTTCCCTCACAGGAGAACCTGGTGCTGGCCACAACGTGCAGAGCAGACAACCGGAAGTGGCTGTAGTAACGCCAGAGGGCGTTAAGGAAGCTATGAGTTCATTCCCTTGTAGTCGCAAATGACAACTTATAACACTAATGACCTTGGCACGGCGTGTTTTTGAGAATGTATACAATTTGAAAATAATGAAATTATTATATGAAATATTTAATACCCACTGATTAAAAGTTTGTTTTGTTTAACGACACCACTAGATCAAACTGATTTATTAATCATCGGCTATTGGATGCCAAACATTTGGTAATTCTGACATATAGTCTTAGAGAGGAAACCGGCTACATTTTGTTTTTGATATCCAACAGCCGATGATTCATAAATCAATGTGCTCTAGTGGTGTCGTAAAACAAAACAGACTTTAACTATTAGTCTGAGACGTTAGCGTCATGGCAACGACATTTAAATTGCATAGTTGTTTGAGGCCTGGACCCGCGTTTATGAAACCTTTAGTAATTAAATATTTGAGTCTAGCAAGAAAGAAAGAAATGTTTTATTTAACGACGCACTCAACACATTTTATTTACGGTTATATGGCGTCAGACATATGGTTAAAGGACCCCACGCCCCCCACCAAGATGGTTAAGGACCCACAGATTTTTTTGAGAGGAAACCCGCTCCCGGTCGCCATTACATGGGCTACTCTTCCGATTGGCAGCAAGGGATCTTTTATTTGCGCTTCCCACAGGCAGGATAGCACAAACCATGGCCTTTGTTGAACCAGTTATGGATCACTGGTCGGTGCAAGTAGTTTACACCTACCCATTGAGCCTTGCGGAGCACTCACTCAGGGTTTGGAGTCGGTATCTGGATTAGAAATCCCATGCCTCGACTGGGATCCGAACCCAGTACCTACCAGCCTGTAGACCGATGGCCTGCCACGACGCCACCGAGGCCAGTCTATTTGAGTCTAGATTCTAAAGTCTTGTACACACGACCCAGGCCTTAAACAACAACGAAGGGTTAATAACATATAGGAGCGCTGTACTGTGGGATCTTTTCCCGGCTGGACTGAAAATGAAACCATATTGTGGGTTGTGGGTTTTCTTTTTGTGGAGCATCTCTCCCCTGCTCACACCTTTAGCACAACCCTTGTTGCATTGCGGTGTCACAGCGTAAGATGAGCTGGATTAGCTTATAATACCAACACCCACAAAGTAATCAAGTAGTCCGAAACAAAATATATATGAGATTTCAAATATTATAGTGTCTCCAATTACGTTATTTTGCCATTACGGTTTCGGATAAAGAGCTTCAGTTTATCAACTACAGCTCACGGCCATATTGCAATAAGAAGACCACATAAAAAGATCAAAACACCGCAAGTCTCTTCCTCGTTCTTCAAACATAATCCACGACATTTAAAGGGACATTCCTGAGTTTACTGCAATTTTAAGATGTTATCGACTAACAGATACCTTTTAACGATTGTAATTACATATCAATTTTTTTTTTTTTTTTTTCTGCATAAAATATTAGTGGTTGTATATTAAACGTGTTTCTGATCGTTTTAATATTTGTACTAGGTTAAATTTTCTTTTATTTCCTAAAATATTGCTTTTTTTCGTACGTACGAAATTATTTGAAGACAAAATCCAGTTTGGGCTTCTTAGAAATATTAAGACGACCAGAAACACATTGAATATACAGACACTGATATTCTAAACAAGACAATATATTTAAAGAGTAAGTTTAATCGTAGAAATATTTTATTAGTCGGAAACATCTTACAATGTAGCAAATTCGGGAATGTCCCTTTAATGACATTGCCAAGACATATCCATGTTATATGAGAGATATAGAAAACGTTGATGTCTTCTCACACAGACGTCTAATGAGTCTTACTTCTGAAAACAGACGCCAGTATATATATATTTATAGGTCTTCAATAGAAATTGTCTTTGCAAATAGCATTTCAGTCTGAGACCGGAAATATATGTGCGTGCATTGCCTTGCTATCTATAGAACATATACTTCCTTGACGCGTCCACTTTCAAAGCTTTCAGCGACTTCCGGTTTATTTGGTGCAGTCGGACCTACGAGGTAGGCAGGTATAAGTTAAGACGTTTGTTGTGTTTAACGACACCAACTTGTGATTTATTAATCATCGGCTATTAGATGTCAAACATTTGGTCATTTTTTACAAGCATAGTCAGGGAACCCGCTACATTTTCCCATTAGTAGCAAGGGATCTTTTATGTGCACCATCCCACAGACTGGATAGCACATACCATGGATTTTGATATACCAGTCGTGATGCACTGGCTGGAGTGTGAAATAGCCCAATGGGCCCACTGAGGGGGATCGATCCTAGACCGACAGCGCATCAGGCGTGCGCTTTACCACTGGCCTGCGTCCCACCCACGCAGGTATGAGTTCTGATAAACACATAGTTGACTATAACTGCGTTCACACTTAAATAAATTTAAACTGGTTTAACTATACCCGTTTAACTAAAAGACTTTTGAATGAACACTTGCAACTCTCTCTCTCTCTCTCTCTCTCTCTCTCTCTCTCTCTCTCTCTCTCTCTCTCTCTCTCTCTCTCTCTCTCTCTCTCTCTGTGTCTGTCTATGTATGTGTCTCCCCAATCTCTCTCTCCCCCCCCCTCTCTCTCTCTCTCTCTCTCTCTCTCTCTCTGTCTTTGTGTGTCTCCCCAATCTCTGTCTGTCTGTCTCTCTCTCTCTGTCTCTCTCTCTCTGTCTCTCTCTCTCTCTCTCTCTCTCTCTCTCTCTCTCTCTCTCTCTCTCTCTCTCTCTCTCTCTCTCTCTCTCTCTCTCAGCTATTGTCTACAAACTCCTCACACAGGCTATAATTGGAGGACAGCAAATCAATCTACAATCACCTCGCTCAGACTTCAATTAAGTCTCCAAGACGGAGAGGAATACGTGTGAAACAACACCTTGTCACATTATTTAAGTACGTCTGTTAAATGTTAACAGAAAGTAATGATAACACTTATAGTCCGTTGGTGTTAAAAGGGAACCAATGAACTGGTTTGTAACATTATAATGAATAAAGATCAAACTTTTACAAAAAAACATGTAATTACTTTTTAAATCCAATACGCGATTTTTTTTTTAATACATTTAAAAAAAAAAAATAGCAAGGGGGAAAAAGAAAAAAAAAAAAAAAAAAAAAAAGAGGGAAAGAAATGTTCTTAATAAATGATCGTTAAGTTGTATAGATTAAAGGCATATTGTCACTGGTGTAATGACTTTATTTCTCCAAAACTTGATAATGAATGAAAATTACATTAATTTGGGATACCAAATCTCGCTATTGTATCACCCAAACGGAACCACAATGGAGGAAAATCCACAAAAAAGGTTTTGTTTTTGAATAATGGACCGTCGCCATAATTCAATTATTTTTACAAAATACCACCAATAAGTGGGATGTAGTGGTTATGTAGATAAAGTTCGTTTAAGAACAAATCAATTTGATATATTTTCAGGTAATTCGTTGTTGAGCCATTAAATACGTCAATGGTATGTGACAAAATGCGTTTAAATCTCCTTCAGTGAACCAGGGATGAATGCAACTGATGGAAAAGCCAATGCAAAGTAACTGTTCGGCCATTAGCATAACAGTATTAATACTGCATATCGATTACGTCTTGTAAAAATGTAGGTGCAACTGTTCCAGCATTTTGTTTTTCCCACTGTATTGCAAATGGAGAATAATACATGAATGTCTGTTCCAACTATAAACCTATTGTAAAAAAAATGAGTGAAAATCGCTTTCTTCTCCTGACCGTCTGGTGGAATTGTGGGAATGGCAAGACGAGTCTATATTTTGAAAGGTATAGAAGACGCTTCAGTTGATTACGGTTTAACGAGCTACTCTCGATTCACTAATATCAAAACCTATATTAGCTCGGCCATTTACCTTTCGACCGACCGTTCAAAATTGCGCCAAATTCCCTCAATCAAAATTGCGCACCCTTTTCTCTGTGGCATTTAACTGCTCCATTCAAATTCCATAGCACCACCACCACCCCCACCACCCGCCTGTTACCGATTTGATCGGGCTGCTGGTGCTCCCTTGCACCTGCCAGTGCAAGCGGTCCCTCCTCTCCCCTCCCCCCACCTTTCCTGTCATGGACGGAAGAGCCAGCTACAACAGCTTATTCTGAATGCGCACGTAAAATCCTATGACATGACATGACATTACGGTTTATTCTTACAGGCCGAAACGCCATCGGGAATCCTCCAGTGGACAATCTATGTCACAATCAATGGAGTTTCCGTAACCAGAACACGGGCTACATTACTAACACTGAAGCCGTGTTAGCAGTCGACGTGTACCTTACTATAGTAGAACGATGAAATGTCACAATAACTTAATTACTGCGGCCACTATATCATCAAACTACATCAATATATCACTATGCATCTAAACATTGATATAGTTTAGGTATTGTGTGGATTTGTTTAATTATTTATTTAAACCATTAACATGACTATCGAAATTAAATCTACAAAATCACGACATTATGACGTAGATTGGCCACTCTGATACTGGGCAATCGGAAATCCTCGTAACTTCTGTCGAAACAGAACCGAGTAAATTAACTTGTT
>NC_054710.1:8320896-8355029 GCF_016097555.1 Gigantopelta aegis
GAAGGATAAGGGAAAGGAGTTTTTTAGCATCTCCTATCATAATGAAAATACGTCTAGTGTTTAAAACTAAGGCGTTCACTTTAAGGAATTTCTAATAACACGGAAGTACTTCCTCTAGTGCCGGATAGAGTTGACAAGGATTTTTAGCATCTTACTATACATCAAATGAAAATACTCGTAGTGTTTAAAAACTACGGCGTGTCCTTTAGGAATTCGAATACACTTAATGTACTTCCTCTATTGACGGATCTAGTTGACAAGGAGTTTTTAGCAGCTACTATAACATCAAATGAAATACGTCGTAGTGTGTGAAAACTAAGGCGTGGTCACTTTAAGGATGCATAATACACGTATGTACTTCCTCTAGTGACGGATATAGTTGACAAGGAGTTTTTAGCATCTCCTATACATCGAACGACATTGAATGACTGATTATGACTAAACAGAGTAGATATTTAAATATTTTGTTTTAGCTGTAACCCGTTTTCACAAGTTGAAAACTCAATGAGTTATTAACCAAACTAAACGCGATTCATGAGTATAGGATAATGTGATGCCAAGGGAAAAAACTAATTGGATGCTATCCTAAATACTTATATATTGAAGGTATATATCAGATCGTGGCTGTAAACAACAAGTGGGTGTGTTAATGTGTGTGTGTGTGGGGGTGGGGGTGGGGGGGGGGGGGACTAACTGGATGGTCTATCCTAAATACTTATATATCGAAGGTCTGTTTCAGATTCTGGCTATAAACGACAAGCGAATGTGTCAAGGGGAAAAACTAACTGGATGACCTATCCTAAATATTTATATATTGAAGGCTAGGTGGTTAGGCCATCGGTCTACAGGCTGGTAGTATGCTGGGTTCGGATCCCAGTCGAGGCATGGGATTTTTAATCCAGATACCGACTCCAAACCCTGAGTGAGTGCTTCGCAAGGCTCAGTGGGGTAGGGTGTAACCCACTTGCACCGGACCAGTGATCCCATACTGGTTCAACAAAGGAGGCCATGGTTTGTGCTATCCTTCCCTGTAGAAGCACAAATAAAAGATCCCCTTTATCTGCCTGTCGCCTGTGAAAGGAGTCAGCCTATGTGGCGACAGCGGTGTTTCCTCTAAACAAAACAGTGTCAGAATGACCCATATGTTTTTTACGTCCAATTAAGCCATGGCCGATGTAAGATAAAAAAAATCAATGTGCTCTAGTGTCGTCGTTTTAAATAAAATAAACTTTACTCTTTTTTGTTCTTTATTTTCGCGCCCAAGCGGGGATGTCAGCTGACATACTTCCATTCCCGTTAACATACTGAAGCTACGGTTAAAATAACCAAACCCCCCCCACCCCCACCCCCACCCCCCTCGTTAGACGAGAACTATAACCGATTATTCACAACGGTGTCACGTCTAAACGGTGTTGGTAATCATAAACGCGTGACATTAATAACACCCCACCACGACCTAACTACTCCCGTTATGGACGATCGTCAAAAGGCAATGCTCGGTTACAAATTCACCTCTGGCCACAATTTGCAAATTTCGAGAAGACCTCTTCCAAGTGCAAAACCATCTCGTATTCAAATTACTACTCCGTAATGGTATTCATAGCAGATTCATGGACTCCGTACACGGCTCTTGTCCAAACCAAGAGGCCAGAGCCGTACGGCCATTTTTGAAACGGTGATCATGTGACCCGATGTGTCTTCGTTGATTGAAAAAGGTGACTTAATTATATACAGCGCAATGTCCAATTAGTCTTAACAGACAAACAAATGAAGAACACACCAACGGCGAACGTATAGCGGACAGTAGTGATGACCGACATACATTCATCGTGGGGGGGGGGGAGTGGGGGTAAATGTTTCAACACGGAATACAGGGCCGTAGCTAGAAGGGAAGGGGGAGGGGGGCAAGGAGTAGGTGGGACAAAGAGGTTTGAAAACAAAATTCGATAATAACAATTTACTGGTTATTGATATAGACGTTTTAAGTATGTAACCTCCCTGAAATGGTTGCAAAATGGTATTTCAGAGCCTCTAGATTTCTAAATGTCATGCCCCCCGGAACCCCTAGTGTTTTGCGCATTCCATGCTTGTTCGTTCCAAGTATTCATCTGAACCCCCACCCACCACCCCAAACTAAAAATCCTAAAACTACGGCCCTGGAATGGGATGTAGCCTATGGTGAATGGGGGGTTTTTGTGTGGGTTTTTTTAATGTATTTATATACAAAATAGTCGAGACGTAGCTCAGTGGTAAAGCGCTCGCTCGATGCACGGTCGGTCTGGGATCGATCCCCGTCGGTGGGCCCATTGGGCTATTTCTCGTTTCAGCCAGAGCTCCACGTGCATATGAAAGATCCCTTGCTGCCAATTGAAAACGAGTAACCCATGAAGTGGCGACAGCGGGATTTCCTCTTTCAATATCTGTGTGGTCCTTAACCATATGCCCGACGCCATATGGCCGTAAATGAAATGTGTTGAGTGCGTCGTTAAATAAAACATTTCTTTCTTTTTCTTTTTATATACAAAATAAAGCCGATATCCTACGTCATTAACTAGTTATTGTCTTTATCCTGCAGACCATAAAAATTAAGGGGAAAATTTATTATTTCTGTTATTTCAGCTACATTGTACGATGATCTAGATGTCAAATAAGCGAGTTTGTGATGTAGCTATGCATGTGACGTCACAACTCATAATCTGCTGGTATACGTTGATGACTTTGTTTTAATCGGTCATCACAATGGACCAATAAAAGCAGTGGTTGCAGGATAAATACAAAAAAAGAAGAAGAAAGAAATGTTTTATTTAACGACGCACTCAACACATTTTATTTACGGTTATATGGCGTCAGACATATGGTTAAGGACCACACAGATTTTGAGAGGAAACCCGCTGACACCACTACATGGGCTATTCTTTCCGATTAGCAGCAAGGGATCTTTTATTGCGCTTCCCACAGGCAGGATAGCACAAACCATGGCTTTTGTGAACCAGTTATGGATCACTGGTCGGTGCAAATGGTTTACACCTACCCATTGAGCCTTGCGGAGCACTCACTCAGGGTTTGGCGTCGGTATCTGGATTAAAAATCCCATGTCTCGACTGGGATCCGAACCCAGTACCTACCAGCCTGTAGACCGATGGCCTAACCACGACGCCACCGAGGCCGGTGGATAAATACAATGTCATGTACAACGTTGATAAAAAGTATCTACAGTGAAAACTCCCAAGACCGGACCCTCTGTAAATCGGAATTCCCTCAAAACCAGACATTTTTAAAACTCAGAACAGAACTTAACCTCTCTAAACCGGATCCCTCTTTAAACTGGACATTTGTCTTGGTCCCAAGGGTGTCCAGTTTAGAGGAGTTTCGTTGTATAATAAAATAAATTAAAAACAGTGATAACTCGAATTGCAATCGACCTATTGGCGTTTTGTCGTTTTAACCAAATTGCTGTTGTTGTTATTTGACTGTTTATCATACAAAGGGATAAAATGAATAAAAATATCCTTTGGTGGTAATTGGGAATAATAGGAAATCTCGTGGTAGCAGATTTCCCGAGATGAAGTGTTGTAAATACTTCTGGCGTGTAATATTATATATGCTGACTGAAAAGGGATTTGAAATGACTCAGACAAAATCCTAGAAGGAAATGTTATAGAAATGCGGCAAAGAGGATATATGAGTTAGGCCTACATTCAGTGAAACCTCTCAAGACCGGACACTCTGTAAACCGGAATTCCCTCAAAACCAGACAGTTTACAGAGTCCCTTTTTAAAACCCAGAACATAACTTAACCTCTCTAAACCGGATCCCTCTTTAAACTGGACATTTGTCTTGGTTCCAAGGGTGTCCAGGTTAGAAGGGTTTCGCTGTAGTTATTAAATAGTGTACGGTAGTACCGTTAAATTACAAATTAGTTGCAACTTCTTGTTCAGGTATTAAAGGCGTAGACCCTAGTTTCAGCCACTGAAATGGAGACTAAGTTTAATTAATCTACAAACCTACAACACATATTTGGATAAGGTTATAACACAGAGAAGCTAAAGTCTGTGATGTTTAAACTGGAAAATATCATGCAAAAAAAGACTAGAGTTTGTCTCGATAACCATTACTTCTCAAACAAATGCGCGATTTTTTTTTTTTTTTTAGAATTATGAAAAATGCATTTCGGGCCATTACAAGACATCGTGATGACCACGGGCAGGACGTAGCCCAGTGGTAGAGCGTTCGCTCGATGCGCGGTCGGTCTGGGATCGATCCCTGTCGGTGGGCCCATTGGGCTATTTCTCGTTCCAGCCAGTGCATCACGACTGGTATATCAAAGACCGTGGTATGTACTACCCTGTCCGTTGGATGGTGCATATAAAAGATCCCTTGCTGCTAATCGGAAAGACTAGCCCATGAAGTGGCGACAGCGGGTTTCCTCTCTCAATATCTGTGTGATCCTTAACCATATGTCTGATGCCATATAACCGTAAAATAAAAATTAAAATGTGTTGAGTGCGTCGTTAAATAAAACATTTCCTTCTTCGAGATGACCAGAACCACTTCAGGTGTACGAAAATTAATATTCTAAATAATAAAATGTAAGTACTTCTAATTTAAATTATCGAAAACGACTTTAATAGTGAAAAATACGTCGCAGTGTTTAAAAACCAGGGTCTATCTCTTTAAAAGCTTAGCAATGTCGCGAGTTTCTAGACATCCTCACTTGTGTTTGTGACATTGGCGTAGCCAGGATTTTATATCGGGGGAGGGAAACCCATTGGGGGTGTGGTAGTGGTGGGAAGTTCAACCCACACTATGTATGTATGTATGTATGTATGTATGTATGTATGTATGTATTAATGTATCAATATCTATATATTATATGTATGTCGAGGTTGACTGTTACATACATAGATATTAACGCACTGGCGCAGGGGATAATTAAATCCTTTCTGGCCACACAGATTTTCTCATGCCGTTGCTGCGACTCGAACCTATGGCACCGAATCGCCCGCAAATTGCAAGTCTAACCACGATGCGCTCTGAGCTATTGAGGCATCCGTGTATGTATGTATGTATGATTTTATAAAATGTAATACAGGTGCGGGGGGGGGGGGGGGTAAATTTAATTGGGGGACATGTCCCTGTGCCCGCCCCCTCCCCCCTAACGCCACTGGTTTGTGATAGCTTAGAATGCATTTTGTTTGCGAAACAGAAAAGGGACTGCGTCTGAATGAACTAGTTTCTCGTGACTTTAAACAGGCCCATAAAATATGAGGTCACCGAAGTGTGATTGTACGAGCTGTCTATATGTTGTTACTCTGTCTCGGATAGACCCCCGGGGACATTCGTGACCTTCCCAAAAGACCCGAGCATCAGATATCATGGCCTTTGATATGCCAGTCGTAGGCGGAACGTACCACTATAGTATTATTAGGCCACTTTTCTACGACTTCGATCTCGTTTTCACCAGACATCATTTTATGAAATCACAGTTCTGTACTGTTATTACTGTCTGGGTTCAAGCGTGATGCGTTTTTTCTCAGCGTAATGTTTGAAGTTTGTGATCACTTCCAGGATTAGCCTAAATCACTAGCAAACACTAATTCCAACAACATGCCGCTATACTAAATGGGACAGGACGTAGCCCAGTGGTAAAGCGTCCGTTTGATGCGTGGTCGGTCTGGGATCGATCCCCGTCGGTGGACCCATTGTGCTATTTCTAGCTCCAGCCACTGCACCACGACTGGTATATCAACGGTCATGGTATGTGTTATCCTGTCTGTGGAATGGTGAATATAAAAGATCCCTTGCTACTAACCGAAAAGAGTAGCCCATGAGGTGGCGACAGCGGGTTTCCTCTCTCAATATCTGTGTGGTCCTTAACCATATGTCCGACGCCATATCACGTAAATAAAATGTGTTGAGTTTGTCGTCAAATAAAACATTTTCTTCCTTCCTTTCTCTTCCAGGATTAACCTAAATCACAAGAAAACACTAATTCCAACATCACGTAACCTACTATCAGTGCTTCCTGCATGGCCCTATACTAAATGGGTCATGGCACATAATCTGAAAATACGTCCGTCTGTCTGTCTGTCTGTCAGTACAAAATGTACAATTGTTTCGTAGTTTTTTTAAATTAATCATACATTAAAATTTCGGTGTAAGAAATTTTTGAAATTAGTTTTGTTTAACGACACCACTAGAGCACATCGATTTATTATTAATCATCAGCTATTGGATGTCAAACATTTGGTAAGCTTGACATATATTCTTAGAGAGGAAACCCGCTACATTTTTATATATGCACCATCTCACAGACAGGATAGCACATACCACTGCCTTTAATATACCAGTCGTTGGCAATGGTTGGAACGAGAAATAGCCCAATGGGTCAAACGACTGGCATCGATCTCAGACCGACCGCGCATGAAGCGAGAACTTTACCACTGGGTTACGATGTCCCGCCCCCTTGGGGTAGAAAATACACGTGCCTAAAAATAAATTGTCATCATCATCAGCATCATCATCAGCAGCAGCAACATCATGCACGACAGAGGACGTAGTGTTTTAACACTAAGTAGTGTGTCCTCACGACACCACTAGAACACATCGATGAATTAATCATCGGCTATTGGATGTCAAACATTTGGTAATTCAGACTCGCAGTCATCAGAAGAAACCCGCTACATTTTCTTAATGCAGCAAGGGATCTTTTATATGCAATTTCCCACAGACAGGAAAGCGCATGCCACTACCTTTGATCAGTTGTGGTGTACTGGTTGGAACGAGAAAAAAACTCAAACAGTTTAACAGATCCACTGAGGTGGATCGATCCTTCGACGCAAGCACCTCAAGCGAGCGCTCAACCGACTGAGCTAAATCCCTAAATCTTACTTTACAATTACAAAAAGAAAGAAAAAAAAGGGGGGGGGGGGGGGGTGCGACAAAACAAACCAACAAACAGAACAACCAGTGGCGTGGGGTGGGGGAGGGGGGAGGGTGTCATGCCCTTACCCCAATCAAACTTTAAAATAAAACCCCTGCATTAAATTGTATGAAACACATACATACATGCATACATGCATGCATACATACATACATATATACATACAATCATACAATCATACATACATAGCGTGCGTTACTCTCAATTCCCCCCCCAATATCCCCCCCCCCCCCCCCCCTCCTCCCCCAATATAAAGTCCTGATTACGCCAGTAACAACACCACCTACAACAAAACAAACACCAACCAAATAGCTATTTCTGGATATATCTTTTACACCCATAAGACACGAAGCTAATAATACTTCTATTAAAACTGTGTCGCTATAAAACAATTCGATTCCAGAAGAGTATTACCATAAACATTACGGTGTTTGTTTGTGAAGACTCGTATTAATAACAGTTTATTTTTCCAAAAGACACCATATCGCCGTCCCAGACCTTAACACATGCTACCCATGCAAAAGGCAAACACGAGTACAGTGTGAAAGAAACACGAACGTTTCCGTTATCAACAAGAGGCAGCCGCCAACAAACAGAACCGTTACCATTTAGAGACAGAATTTCTGTATTTGCACACAAAACAAAGAGAAGAAGGAAAAAATGGCATGAAGACAACTAACCCGCTATTATTCATAACCATCAACACACTCGACGAGTTTGCCGAAAATTCCCGTCCACAAATTATGTTTTGTTTCAGCAAGACGATACAACAAAAAGTCCTGGTTTTATACGAATTGACTCGCCATGAGTGTTGTTTTTTTAAATATGGAAAATATCAACCGAATCCATGTTAATCGGTATTTGTCGACGCTCTGCCTCGATTTAATAGACGAGATTGGTATTTGACATATTAAAGGGACATTACCGAGTTTGCCGCATTGTAAGATGTTTCCAACTAATAAAATATTTCTACGATTAAACTTACATATTAAATATATTTTCTTGTTTAGAATATCAGTGTCTGTATATTCAATGTGTTTCTGGTCGTCTTAATATTCGTAAGAAGCCCAAACTGGATTTTGTCTTCAAATAATTTCGTACGTACGAAAAAATATTTTTTTTTAGGAAATAAAATGAAATTTAACCTAGTACAAATATTAGAACGATCAGAAACGTTTTTAATATACAGCCACTAATATTTTATGCAGAAAAATATATTTGATATGTAATTACAGTCGTCAAAAAGTCTCTGTTAGTCGATAACATCTTAAAGATTGCAGCAAACTCAGGAATGTCCCTTTAAAAAACACGAGAAGCGAATTCTGTGTGTCATATAAAACTTCTAAACTAACATTTTAATTCAATATTTAGTAAATCAGTTCTGAAATCGCCCCAACGGTAAAATGTGCGATTAGCACAAATGTAGTCTGACGTCACACACATCAACTAATTCACATCAAAACGTTATGCTCAGGTATACAAAGTCTTGTTGGCTGTAAACAAATGACCCACTGACAGCTAAACATTAATAACTGAGTTAATAATGGTAAACATCAAATGGGTTTATGACATGGATATTATGGGTAAGTTATAGGATAGTGGTAAATATTAAATGGGTTTATGACATGGGTATTATGGGTAAGATATAGAATAGTGGTAAACATCAAATGGGTTTATGACATGGATATTATGGGTAAGTTATAGGATAGTGGTAAACATCAAATGGGTTTATGACATGGATATTATGGGTAAGTTATAGGATAGTGGTAAACAAAAAATGGGTTTATGACATGGATATCATGGGTAAGTTATAGGATAGTGGTAAATATCAAATGGGTTTATGACATGATATTATAGGTAAGTTATAGGATAGTGGTAAACATCAAATGGGTTTATGACATGATATTATGGGTAAGTTATAGATAGTGGTAAATATCAAATGGCTTTATGACATGGGTATTATAGGTAAGTTATAAGCGAGTAGTAAATATCAAATGGGTTTATGACATGGATATTATGGGTAAGTTATAGGATAATATGCTCTACTATATATCTATTAAAAATATTCAGATACTACAGCTTGAAAAATTATTATTAAGAATCTAAGAAAATGGGAAGCTAAATGCTCATGGCCCAGTTTCACAAAGCATTATAAGCCTAGTTTGCACGTAAACGTAATCTACGACTAAACCACAATTCTTATTTATTTTGTTTTTGACCTTAAAATGCTCCAATTGTCTTAATGATGTAATTTTCTTCGTGAAATAGATGCCAAGCACTTGTAAATGTATGCCCGGTATAACTGCTAGTCGCAGACGTAAACTTACGATGTTTTGTGAAATTGTCTCCTGGCTTTTAGACCCATTCATTCCTCAATCGCCCGTCTATTCTTTCTGTCCTTGTTTCTTTCGACTGTCCGTTCTGTCGTTCTTTCAGTCTTCCTTCAATCAACTTCTGTTAAAGTTAGATGATCCAGTCTCTCTGACAGCTAAACACTAAAGCGCTTCAAAATATCGAAAAAACTGAAGTTCGTCTTCAAAAAGGATTTGCGAATGTGTTTCTTAGACCGTCAACATAAACACTCAGTAGGGGCTGCATAATACGACTGGCGACATCCAGGCGAGGCCAGCAGTCCTCTACCTTCACAAAACACCACAAGATTCGTTTCATATTCATCGCAGTGTCTGCCAACAACATAAGTACCATTACTCTGGTTTCTAGTGGAGGTGGACATCTCTTGTAATCAGATAATAATTAATCTTTCATGCATCAGTGTTTAAGTTAAATGGACATTCCTGAGTTTGCTGCAAGTTTTAAGATGTTATCGACTAACAGAGACTTTCTGACGACTGCAATTACGTATCAAATATATTGTTCTGGGTAAAATATTAGTGGCTGTATATTAAACGTGTTTCTGATCGTTCTAATATTTGTACTAGGTTAAATTTCATTTTATTTACTAAAATATTATTTTTTCGTACGTACGAAATTATTTGAAGACAAAATCCAATTTGGGCTTCGTACAAATATTAAGACGACCAGAAAAACATTGAATATACAGACACCGATATTCTAAACAAGAAAATATCTTTAATATGTACGTTTAATCTTAGAATTATTTTGTTAGTCAAAATCATCTTACAATGCAGCAAACTCGGGAATGTCCCTCTAAAAAACCAGGATGCCCACAAACAGATCGGATGTACGGAAATGAATAATCTAAACAATAACATCTAGGTATGTCTTATTACAGTTATCAAAAAGGGCTCCAATTGTGAAAAATATGTCTTAGTGTTTGAAAAATAGAGACTGTCCCTTTAAGAGTAGGTGACGGTTTAGTACCGATCACCATAATTTATACTGCAGCAAATTTTATAAAACAGCCACACTGGCAGAAATAAAACATTGACGATTAACGCGAGATTACATTAAACGATAATAACGTAAAATAAATTTTTAAAAAGGATGAAAATTAAAAGAAGAAAAAAAAAAGAAAAAATGAAAAAAAGAAATCACACTAACATTATTATCGAAGCAGTCGCAACCAATCAATAACTTGTTTAGGAACAACCAATCGATAACTTATTCAGTAATGTCGAACGAGTGTATTCATGTGTTGCCGTGCTACATTTCATAATTGTTTAATAACCCGTGCTCATTTCTGCGATTTAATACCTCTGGTCATGAAAAATGCAGCATTACGCAGCCTTGCTGCAAGGTAACTCTGTTACACACCAAAGAAACACTTAATTGAATACGATAACAGAGAGCTGTGCTTGGATGCAAATCGAGACCGCTTCACTCACTTCGTAATTATCAGTATTACGTATGCATCATCAAGTCCGCGGTTTCGACCTCGCCTTTCGTCAAGCCTCTCTTTCGCTCTCTTATTTTTGAAAAGATGGAGGATAGTTGGGTGTTTTTTTTTTAGATCGCAATTAAGATCATTTGATGCTGCCTTGTTATTACGTGTATGTTCTTGGTCTGTGTATTCTAGATTGCCAGATAGCTATACAACAACAACAAAAGAACGACACCACTAGAGCACATTGATTAATAAAACATCGGTTATTGGATGTCATATGTATTCTAGATTGCCAGATAGCTATACAACAACAACAAAAAGGACGACACCACTAGCGCACATTGATTAATTAATCATCGGCTATTGGATGTCAAACATTTGGTAATTCCGACTCGTAGTCTTCACAGGAAACCCGCTACATTTGTCCTAATGCAGCAATGGATATTTTATATGCACTTTCCCACAGACATGATAGCAGATACCACGGTCTTTGATATACCAGTCGTGGTGCACTGGCTGGAACGAGAAATAGCCCAATGTGCCCACCGACAGGGATCGATCCCATACCGACTGCGCATCAAGCGAGCGTTTTACCACAAGGCTAAATTGTGAAACAATCTTAATTAGAAAGGAAACCTGCTACATTGTTCCGTTAGTAGCAAGGGGTCTTTTATATGCACTTTCCCTCAGACAGGACAGCACATACCACGGCCTTTGATATACCAGTCGTGGTGCACTGGCTGGAACGAGAAACAGCCCAATGGGCCCACCGACGGAGATCGATCCGAAACCGACCGCGCATCAAGCGAGCGCTTTTACCACTGGGCTACATCCCGCTCCATGTATCACATAGATAAATACAGGTACATAACCGTAAATACAATGTGTTCAGTGCGTCGTTAAATAAAACATTTCCTTTCCTATACATAGGCATCACACTGACACAATTCAGGTGTGCGTACAATTCAAATATTAACATATTACACTCAATAACGTATCACATCACAGTTCGGATAACAACATCAACTGCCCAGGACAGGCGTGCCTCGCTTAGTATAAAAGAAAATCATCTTCCACCACAAGATAACTGTTACTGCCGCCACTGGCGTAACCAGAATTTTATATTGGGGGGGGGGGGGGGCATATTGCAGGTGGGGTAACCCACACTATGTATGTATTGATGTATGAATATCTATATATTGTATGTATATCAAGGTTGACTGTTACATGCATAGATATTAACGCACTGGCACAGGGGATAATTAAATCCTTTCTGGCCTCACAAATTGTCCCATGCCGTTGCTGGGACTCGAGCCTGTGGCACTGAATCGCCCGCAAATTTCAAGACTAACCACGATGCGCTCTGAGCTATCGAGACATCCATAAAAAGGATGCTCTTTAACTCAATTATTTAACTGAATCCATATTAGGGGTGGGGCAACCCACACTAAGTATGTATGTATGTATGTATGTATGTATGTACTGATGTATGAATATCTATACATGTATACTGTATGTATGTATGTATGTATGTGTATGTGTATGTGTATGTGTATGTAAGTAAGTAAGTATGGTTTTATAAAGAAAATTAATACAGTTTTTTTTAAATTGACTGGGGTCATGGGCCCCGTACCCTTTCCCTGGCTACGCCACTGAAAGCCGCGTCAGCAAATCGTGAAAACATGCAAAAAGTGGAACAAGTATAAAAAAAGAAGAAGACGAAACACGGAAGAACATACAGGGTGGGTATTCAACATCTGTCGGTTTGTAAGGATTTGAAACGGCCGGAAGTAATGAAATATTTACACTTAAGGTGCAGCTCGGGTAGGAATAAGTTATTGTCTGATTAAATTCCGTGATGAAACGTCACATGGGGTTTGTACTGTAAAACCATGTCTATTGTCAGCCTATACAATTAAACATAAAAAGGTCTGTACTTTAGGAATTAAAGTATCTAAAAACCACACATGTAATTATTATATTGCTATTACCGACATGTGTTTAATGCGTACCTATGCGTGCGTGCATGCATGCTACAACAAACACGCAATGATGACAATAGCGGTAAAAATATTTGCTTGCCATTTCAGGAAAATAATATTTTGAAAGTGATACAGAGATAGAGATAAAATGAGAGAGAGAGAGAGAGAGAGAGAGAGAGAGAGAGAGAGAGAGAGAGAGAGAGAGAGAGAGAGAGAGAGAGAGAGAGAGAGAGAGAGAGATAGCGAGGGAGGGAGGGAGGGAGGGAGGAGGAGAGAGAGAGAGGGAGAGAGAGAGAGAGAGAGAGAGAGAGAGAGAGAGAGAGAGAGAGAGATGCAAAAAAAAGAAAGAAAAAGAGACAGTTCGTTTGTTTTGTTTAACGACACCACTAGAAAAAAAAATAGATGTAGGAAAAGGAAATGGAGAGAGAGAGAGAGAGAGAGAGAGAGAGAGAGAGAGAGAGAGAGAGAGACAGACAGACAGACAGACAGACAGACAAACAGACAGACTGACTGAATGCAGACAGGTACACAAAGATACGGAGACAGTGGGACACAGAGACATACAATATAATTTAAAGCTCAAGTTGTCAGGAAACAATAACCATCTATGTGCAATATAGACTGATTGCGATGACAGAATGTGAGACATGAGTGTTTAATTAGTCTACCATCGTGCACTTTGACTACTCTAACCACGTGTATATACAGACATATTCTGTAAGCGTTTTGATCGTGTATTTAATTGCCTCTGAGTTAGGGCTAGCCAAGGTCGGTGGGTCAGACGTTTGATATAAAACTGGACTTGTTTTTTGACGGGGAGACTTCGCGTGAACAGCTTTAATTGCGTTTTGCCATCAAATGCTCTTTTCCTCCTATTCGATTAGGAGCATCATTAATTATAGAGGAAAATGTAAAAAAAAAATTATCAGACCATAATTGTTTTATAAATAAGTTAAGTCAAAGGGGGTGAACTCATTCGCACTTAATTGTTTTACTCCGTCACAGCAAATTGTATGATGAATGTTTTATATATCTTTCGTTCCAGTAAACACTAAGTTGGGCATGAACGGGGCCAAGTGCTGTAACCCCACGTACTTCTAGCTTTAGTTTTATACTTTCTGTGAGATTAAAGGGACATAACCTAGTTTTTAAACACTAAGGTATATTTTTTGTTACTATTAGAGCCGTTTTCGATAACTGAAATCATACTTTACTTAGATTTTATTGTTTAGATTATCCATTTCCGTACATTCGAAGTGTTTTTGGTTATCCTGGAGTTTTTAATATCACAAAATGCATTTCTCATATTTTAAAAACGCACGTGCGTCTGATAAGTAACAGTTATGGAGTCGAGATTTAGTCTATTTTTAGAGGGTATTTCACCATTTTAAAGTCAGAGACGCGTGCTGCAATCAAGTGTAATTGTATCCAAATGTGTTACAGGCTTGTAGATTAACTAAATTTAGTGTTAATTTTCATGGGCTGAAACTAAGGTATATCCCTTTAATTGTTATATCTGCACAGTTCTTCACACCGTGTTTTCATTTAACTGCTTAATTTTTATATTGATGTTGATTATGAAAGTTTGATGTTAATTATGAAACTGGAGCACATTGATTAATTAATCATCGGCTATTGGAAAAGTAAAAAAGTGTGTTTTGTTTAACGACACCGCTAGAGCACATTAATTTATTAGTTTATTAGTCATCTGCTATTGGATGTCAAACATATGGTCATTTTGACGCAGCCATAGAGATGAAACCAGCTGCATTTTTTCCATTAGTAGTAAGAGATCTTTTATATGCACCATCCCACAGACAGGATAGCACATACCACGGCCTTTGATATGCTAGTCGTGGTGCACTGGCAAGAGCGAGAAATAGCCCAATAGGCAAACTGACGAGGATCGATCCTAGAACGACCGCGCATCAAGCGAGCACTTTACCACTGGCTACGTCCCGCCGTTACTTTCGCTCAGATTAATTTATCTATCTGTGATGTTTGTATTTTTATTTTTTTGCTCAGTTCTTTACACCGTGTTTTCATTTAATTGTTTAATTTGTATAACTGTGTTGATTATGAAAGTTTGTTTTGTTTAACGACACCATTGGAACACATTTATTTATTAATTAATTAATTAATCATCGACTCGTAGTCATCGGAGGAAACCCGTTACAGTTTTCCTAACGTAACAAGTGCTATTTTATAGACGAGAGAAGAAAGCATATACCACGGTATTTGACCAGTTTTAATATAAAAAAAGGACAATAAATTCCCACACGTCAGCAATTGTACGATAGTTTCTTTCGCATCATTCTTATGACTAGTAATGGCCGTGTAAGTTCTAGCCCATTTGGTGTCTATAACTATTAGTGCATCACACGGAAAACCTCTTCTGATGTTTCCGGTCTGAGGATACTAAACTAATTTAAAGAGACATTCCTGAGTTTGCTGCATTATAAGATGTTTCCGACTAATAAAATATTTCTACGATTAAACTTACATATTAAAGATATTTTATGGTTTAGAATATCAGTGCCTGTATATTCAAATGTGTTTCTGGTCGTCTTAATATTTGTAAGAAGCCCAAACTGGATTTTGTCTTCAATTAAATTCGTACGTACGAAAAAATTATATGTTTCGAAATAAAATGAAATGTAACCTAGTACAAATATTAGAACAATCAGAAACACGTTTATTATACAGCCACGAATATTTTATGCAGAAAAAATATATTTGATATGTAATTACAATCGTTAGTCGATAACATCTTAAAAAGTGCAGTAAACGCAAGAATTGAGCGTGATACGTTTCGACGTTCATGCGAATTTGAACCAGAGAACGACTGTATAACCGGCGTACCGCATTGTGCTATCAAGCTCTCAGTTTCGCTTAAAAGTCTTTAAACTGATAAACATAACAACTTCTCCAATAAAATATCAGCGCTTCTCGGAGCCGTAACTACATTGAAAGAAAGAAAGAAATGTTTTATTTAACGACACACTCAACACATTTTATTTACGGTTATATGGCGTCAGACATATGGTTAAGGACCACACAGATTTTGAGAGGAAACCCGCTGTCGCCACTACATGGGCTACTCTTCCGATTAGCAGCAAGGGATCTTTTATTTGCGCTTCCCACAGGCAGGATAGCACAAACCATGGCCTTTGTTGAACCAGTTATGGATCACTGGTCGGTGCAAGTGGTTTACACCTACCCATTGAGTCTTGCGGAGCACTCACTCAGGGTTTGGAGTCGGTATCTGGATTAAAAATCCCATGCCTCGACTGGGATCCGAACCCAGTACCTACCAGCCTGTAGACCGATGGCCTAACCACGACGCCACCAGTTCTTTGTGAATTAGGCCCCTGGTCCGGACACATGTCGACGTGTATTTCTATCATTCTACTCACAATATTTGTTATAACCTTTAAAGGGACATTACTGAGTGTGCTGCAATTTTTAAGATGTTATCGACTAACGCAAACTTTTTGATGACTGTAATTACATATCAAATATATTTTTCAGCATAAAATATTAATGGATGTGTATTAAACGTGTTTCTAATCGTTCCAATATTTTTACTATGTTAAATTTCATTTTATTTCCTAAAAAAGATTTTTCGTATGTACAAAATTATTTGAAGACAAAATCCAGTTTGGGTTTCTTACAAATATTAAGACGACCAGAAACACACTGAATATACAGACACTGATATTCTAAACAAGAAAATATATTTAATATGTAAGTTTAATCGTAGAAATTTTTTATTAGTCGGAAACATCTTACAATGCAGCAAACTCGGGAAATAACCCTTTTAAAAAAACCCGCATAGTGCTGTTTTGTAGTACTGTAAATATCAATAAATGTAGCTGTCCACATCCGTGCACTTTCGTTTAATTCTGGAGACTGGGGTGTGAATCAGCGTTTCCCTCCCACTCAATTTTGTTTTAAAGGATAAAAAAAAAAACAACAACAAAAAACAACAAACAAACAAACAAACAGGCGTCTATGCCAATTGATTCATTTCATTTTAACTTATTTTCGTGCTTATATCCAGTTAATGTTCAAGCACGCTGTCCTGGGTACACACCTCACCTATCTGGGTTGTTTGTCCAGGACAGCGGGTTAGTGGTTAGTTGTTAGTGGTTAGCGAGACAGAAGAGGGTGTAGTGGTCTTACACCTATCCATTGAATCGTTAAAACTCGCTCTGGGTGGGAGCCGGTACCGGGCTGTGAACCCTGTACCTGCCAGCCTTATATTCGATGGCTTAACCACGACACCACGGAGGTCTGTAATTCTATGGACTTGCTATGACTTTTTAATACATATATGTTTCATGTAGTGGCCTTAAAAATGGAAAATGAAGAACCGCACATGCGCGGTACGATACCTTTTGCAAACGCATGCGCCTGAATGCAGTTAGAAACGTTGCACTCTTTCCTGTTTACTGGAGGGTGCTTCACTTTTGGTTACTAGAATGGATTAGTTTTACGTCCACATTGTTGATTGTAGCTGGAAAATGTAAACTTACGCCTACCCATTGAATCGTTAAAACTCGCTCTGGGAGTCGGTACCGGGCTGTGAACCCTGTACCTGCCAGCCTTATGTCCGCTGGCTTAACCACGACACCACTAAGGCCGTGGACACAATCTGGGAAGGAAGGAAGGAAATTTTTTATTTAACGACGCACTCAACACATTTTATTTTACGGTTATATTGCGTCGGACATATGGTTAAGGACCACACATATATTGAGGTAGCAAACTCTATGTCGCCACATCATGGGATACTCTTTTCGATTAGCAGCAAGGAATCTTTTATATGCACCATCCCATAGACAGGATAGCACATATCACGGCCTTTGGTGTACCAGTCGTGGTGCACTGGCTGGAGCGAGAAATAGCCCAGTGGATCCAGTGACGGGGACCGATCCCAAACCGACCGCGCATCAAGCGAACGCTTTACCACTGAGCTACGTCCCGAGCCATTAAGTAGCGAGATACAATCCGTACCCATCTCTCCGAGGGCTGCTCACTTTGTTCTCTATTTCAGTGTATCTGTATCCATTGATTTTCTCCAACGTTACATCTCCAAATACCCCGTGCAAACGATCATTAAGAAACACATTACCTAGCCGAATCCATTTGGTTTTAGATTCGACGTTTTTTTCGTCCATTGTCATCATGGTCTAATTATGTCAAGCTGTGTAGACAATGTTGCTGTGATGAATGTCAGAATTAATTTAATTAGATATACTGAAATATAAACCGCGTCTTTTTTTACCATTTCGTATAAATCATAACCGACTGGATTTAGTTGGGCTTTCAGCTGTAATAAACTAAGGTAAATGCATGGATGTTGTTGCGATGATTGTCAGAATTAAGTTAAATATACAGAAACAGAAATCGTATCTTTCAGACCATTTCATATCAATCATAACAGACTAGATTCCGTTGAGCTTCCAGCTATAAGACACTTTGTTTTGTTTAGCGACACCACTAGAGCACGTTGATTAATTAATCATCGGCTATTGGATGTCGGCTATGGGAAATTCAGCAGCAGCAGCAACATCTTGCACAACAGCAGCAGTAGTGTTAGCATCACCACCATGGACATTATTTATCCTGTAGTGTGTCCTCGCAAGTCAAACAAAATTAAAGTTAAAGGGACATTCCTGAGTTTGCTGCAATTTTAAAGATGTTATTGACTAACAGAGACTTTTTATCGATTGTAATTACATATTAAATATATTTTTCTGCATAAAATATTAGCGGCTGTATATTAAACGTGTCTGTGATCGTTCTAATATTTGTACTAGGTTAAATTTCATTTTATTTCCTAAAATATGTTTTTTCGTACGTACAAAATTATTTGAAGACACAATCCAGTTTGGGCTTCTTACAAAAATTAAGACAACCAGAAACACATTGAATATACAGACACTGATATTCTAAACAAGAAAATATATTTAATATGTAAGTTTAATCGTAGACATATTTTATTAGTCGGAAACATCTTACAATGCAGCAAACTCGGGAATGTCCCTTTAAGAGAAACATCTTACAATGCAGAAAACTCGGGAATGTCCCTTTAAGAGAAACATCTTACAATGCAGCAAACTCGGGAATGTCCCTTTAAGAGAAACATCATACAATGCAGCAAACTCGGGAATGTCCCTTTAAGAGAAACATCTTACAATGCAGCAAACTCGGGAATGTCCCTTTAAAAAAAACATCTTACAATGCAGCAAACTCGGGAATGTCCCTTTAAAGTTTGTTTTGTTGATCGACACCACTGGAGCACACTGAATAATTAACCATCGGCAATTGGATGTCAAATATTTGGTAATTCTGACTCGTAGTCATCAGAGGAAACCCGCAAAATGTTCTTAATGCAGTAAGTGATCTTTTATATGCACTTTTCCACAGACAAAAAAAAGAGCAAATATCACGGCGCCTTTAACCAGTTGTGGTGCACTGGTTGGAACAAAGGAAAGACCCAGTCGGTTGAATGGATCCACCGAGGTGGTTCGATCCTACGACGCGAGCACTTCAAGCGAGCAATCAACCGACTGAGCTAAATCCCGCCCAACCTGCTATACCATCGACGTCCCAAACTGCGTTAAAGGGACATTCCTGAGTTTGCTGCATTGTAAGATGTTTCTCTTAAAGGGACATTCCTGTGTTTGCTGCATTGTAAGATGTTTCTCTTAAAGGGACATTCCTGAGTTTGCTGCATTGTAAGATGTTTCTCTTAAAGGGACATTCCTGTGTTTGCTGCATTGTAAGATGTTTCTCTTAAAGGGACATTCCTGAGTTTGCTATTGTAAGATGTTTTCGACTAATAAAATATTTCTACGATTAAACTTACATATTAAATATATTTTCTTGTTTAGAATATCAGTGTCTGTATATTCAATGTGTTTCTGGCCATCTCGATATTTGTAAGAAGCCCAAACTGGATTTCGTCTTCAAATAATTTCGTACGTAAGAAAAAATAATATTTTAGGAAATAAAATGAAATTTAACCTGGGACAAATATTAGAACAATCAGAAACACATTTAATATATACCCACTAATATTTTATGCAAAAAAAATATATTTGATATGTAATTACAATCGTTAAAAAGTCTCTGTTAGTAAATAATATCTTAAAAATCGCAGCAAACTCAGGAATGTCCCTTTAACCTAACGACAAAAACATGAATAGGATATTTACGGAAATACTAGTTTACATTTTTTAGCTACGTTATGTGAAACAAAATAAATTGCAATCAATTAACGTGAAAAATCAACAATGTGGACGTAAAACAAATCCATTCTAGTAACCAAAAGTGAAGCACCCTCCAGTAAACAGGAAAGAGTGCAATGTTTCTAACTGCATTCAGGCGCATGCGTTTGCAAAAGGTATCTTACCGCGCATGTGCGGTTCGTCATTTTCCATTTTTAAGGCCACTACATAAATAAATAAAAAATGTATTAAAAAGTAATAGCATGGCTATAGCATTACAGGCCTTCGTGGTGTCGTGGTTAAGCCAGCGGACATAAGGCTGGTAGGTACAGGGTTCGCAGCCCGGTACCGGCTCCCACCCAGTGATTTAACGAATCAATGGGTAGGTGCAAGGCCACTACACCCTCTTCTTTTTCATTAACCACTAACAACTAGCCCATCTTCTTTCTCTCTAACCACTAACAAATAGCCCACTGTCCTGGACAGGCAGCCTAGATAGCTGAGGTGTGTGCCCAGGAGAGCGTGCTCGAACCTTAATTGGATAAATAAGTTGACATAAAATTAAATAATAAACGAATATAATTTTACGTTCTTCCGAATTAACATCCATGAAATTAAAACAGTTTTCGTTAAATATAACATTTTGATAGTCTAGGATCGACCCTCGTTGGTGGGCCCATTGGGCTATTTCTCGCTCCAGCCAGTGCACCACGACTGGTATATCAAGGCCGTGGTATGTACTATCCTGTCTGTGGGATGGTGCATATAAAAGATCCCTAGCTACTAATAGAATAATGTAGCGGGTTTCCTCTCTAAGACTATATGTCAAAATTACCAAATGTTTCACACCCAATAGCCGATCATGAATAAATCAATGTTTCTAGTGGTGTCGTTAAACAAAACAAACGTTTTTGTGATTATTGCATCCAAAATAGTATGGTGCGGGATGTAGTCCTGTGCTACAGCGCTCGCTCGATGCGCGGTCGGTGTGGGGTCGATCCCCGTCGGTGGGCCCATTGGGCTATTTGTCGTTCCAGCCAGTGCACCACGACTGATATATCAAAGGCCGTGGTATGTGCTGCCCTGTCTGTGGGATGGTGCCTATAAAAGATCCCTTGCTGCTTGTCGAAAAGTGTAGCCCACGAAGTAGCGACAGCGGGTTTCCTCTCTCAATATATGTGTGGTCCATAACCATATGTCGGACGCCATATAACCGTAAATAAAATGTGTTGAGTGCGTCGTTAAATAAAACATTTCCTTCTTCTTCCTCCAAAATAGTATTTGCAATATTTGAGCCGATCTATGAAAGAATATAACTGTTGAACAGAGTGACGGAGAAAAACACACCAAAAAAACGCGTATTACGTCATACTTTATGGATGTGGAGGTCCGGTGTGGCGTACAGTGTCAGTTAATTAGTTTTGTCTGACCTGCTACGTAAACAGACCCCCACCTCGGAATGTAGACAGTCACAACGCATACATAAACGCACTGCAACTGGCTGTATCGTCACTTATAACGTGATTGTCGTGCGTATACCAATCTAGTTTTAACAAACATTGTCTTCCAACTGTGTGGGACGTCTATCCAGAACTGTGGGTTAGTGGCTGGTGTGAGAGAAATTAGTGTAGTGGCTCTACACCTCCCCGATAACACCTATTATGAGTGGGAGACGGTACAGAGATCCGAACCTAGAACCTATCAGCCTGCAATATAACACCATTTGCTATAGCTATCATGCACCATAGCTATTCTATAACAGCATCTACTGTTACTGTCCTACAACATCATATACTATTGCTATCATATAGCATCTATACTATAGCTATCATGTAGCATCAATTCATATACTATAGCTACCATGTAGCATCAATTCATATACTATAGCTATCATGTAGCATCAGTTCATATACTATAGCTACCATATATCATGATATACTATAGCTACAATACAGCATCATATACTATAGCAACCATATATCATCATATACTATAGCTACAATACAGCATCATATACTATAGCTACCATATATCATCATATACTATAGCTACCATATATCATCATATACTATAGCTATCATATAACATAATATACTATAGCTACCATATAGCATCATATACTATAGCTATCATATAACATCATATACTATAGCTACCATATAGCATCATATACTATAGCTACCATATAGCATCATATACTATAGCTACCATATAGCATCATATACTATAGCTACCATATAGCATCATATACTATAGCTATCACATAACATCAGATACTGTGAGCTCCGTGGTCTAGTGAATAAGCTGTTGGACAATCAAGCTGACGACAGTGGTTCAAATCCCGTCAAAGCTGGCTCACACATTCATTCATCTTTCTCATCTATCACCCTCTGCCTATCATTCTCATTATCTTAATATAAAAAAAAAATTCCAATTTCTCCCACGATTTCAATCTGTTTCTACCCTTTCTGTCAATTTCCTCCGACTCTGTCTTCTGAGCTGTCCACACCATCGCCTACCTGTCTCAACTTCCTCCACGGGTGCAGTCTCTGTGTTTATCCCTGCACCCACCTGGCATCCTCGTCCTCTGCCGCTAATAAAGCTGGTCTGACCCACGGCACTAACTAACGACCACCGGTAGTAGGGGTGCATAGTAGGTGGTTATAAGTGCCTCTTAACCATGCCAGAAGTAACTACTGAACACTCCCCGAAGTGGTCAGCCAAAGCCCACAGCTAAAAGCTGATGAGGAACAGGTGTGTGGCACAGATAGCCACAAGAGACAAGCACCTGTCGCGGTTGGAGAGACAAGGACTGGGATGTGGAGGTGGACAGCGAAAGAAGTTGAAAGATAGGAGGAGTTGCCAGATCGGGAAGAAATGAGATGGATTTCAAAGGAGAGAAAGGAAAGGGGGCACTGGGATAAAAAAAACAACAACAACAAAAAACAAAACAAAAAAACAAACATCATATACAATAGCTATTATATAGCATCATATACTATAGCTATTATATAACATTATACACTATAGCTATCATATATCACCATACACTGTATATATCATATATAATATAGTTATCATGTAGCATCAATTACTATAGCTATCATATAGCATCATATACTATTGGTACCAGCATCATACTATGTAGCATCAATTCATATACTATAAATATCATGTAGCATCAATTCATATAATATTGCTATCATATAGCATGATATACTATTGCTATCATATAGCATCATACCATGTAGCATCAATTCATGTACTATTGCTATCACATAGCGTGATATACTATTGCTATCATATATCATCATACCATGTAGCATCAAATCATATAATATTGCTATCACATAGCATGATATACTATTACTATCATATAGCATGATATACTGTTGCTATCACATAGCATGATATACTATTGCTATCACATAGCATGATATACTATTGCTATCACATAACATGATATACTATTACTAAAATATAGCATGATATAGGCCTACTATTGCTATCATGTAGCATCGTATACTACTGCTATCATATAGCATCATATACTAGAACAAAACACTAGTTCAATAAGTTAAGCACTACGTCACATGGGCCGGTTTACTACAATACATCGATTATACTTTCGTCAATTGGGTTTATTAAATTAGTGCGCCAGGTTTGTGCACAGAGGACAACATTCTGCGCACGGAATGAATGAAAAGCCGTAGAACCGCAAATAGCTCTGGACAACAGCATCTCGACGGCATAGTGGTGAAAACAGGAAGTTCAGCGAATCCCTCTATCAGGGGTCAAGATCTGCCCAGGACGCGCGGTGTTCAGTCGTTGATGACGTCACACTTTGTTTGTAAAGAGAGAAACCCGAGTAGAGCGACATCGCGATCGACACGACCGAAACACGGAGCTCTTCAATCCGACAATCACATGAATGTGACAACCGATGAGGTAGGAAATCATCCCCAACAAATACCACCCATGAATACACAAACTATATAGATACTACCAGAAAATACACAAATCAGACACCACCGAGAAATACTCAAGTTAGATACAATCGGAAAATACACAAATTAGGCACTACTGGAAAATACACAAATTAGATACTACACAGAAAATACAAAATTAGATGCTACCAAAAAATACACAAATTAAGTACTACCCAAGAATACACAAATTACATATTACCCAAGAATACACAAAATAGATACTACCCCATAATACTACCCCAGAAAACACAAATTATGTACCAGCCCAGAATACACAAATTATATACTAGCCCAGATTACACAAATTAGATACTACCCCAGAATACACAAATTAGATACTACCAGAAAATACACAAAATGGATACTACCAGAAAATACACAAATTAGATACTACCCCAGAATACACAAATTAGATACCACCCGAGAATACACAAATTAGATACCACCCGAGAATACACAAATTAGATACAACACATAATATCTATTGTTAACAATGAACGTAATCAAAATAGCTAAAATATGCAAGTTCACATGACTTAGATAGTGTTTTTAATTAAATAAAACTAGCATACCTTTCATTTTAAACATGCTAGGATTATTTTAAATACATTTGTCCTACTGTTTTCAATATTTTGATTTTTACAATTGAATAAATACTGATGTTCATCTCCAGCATCAGTATTACAAAGTTTACGTAACATGTTTTCTTTAGGAATTTTAAACCATCTCCTTCTTTCTAGTGGTAATCTTAAATCTGACGTAGGCAATTTTGTTTAGAATATGGTATAAAACTGACCCCTAGAAAAGAGTATAATATCTGAAAAACTACTGTTGTATGCATTAATCACAGAGATTTGTTTTAATTCTTGTTCATAGCATTTGAAATCCATATATTGATTAGTGTAGAAGAACCCTATTTCCGTGTTATTGAAAATACGGTTGTTGTTTTTGTTTTGTTTGTTTTTTAATTTATTTCAGTCAACCCCATAACGTGACTACATAATACTATATTATGAAACTCGAGATATGCCTTATGTTCCCGAGGGGCGGGACGTAGCCTAGTGGTAAAGTGCTCGCTTGATGCGCGGTCTGTCTGGGATCGATCCCCGTCGGTGGGCCCATTGGGCTATTTCTCGTTCCAGCCAGTGCACCAAGACTGGTCTATCAAAGGCCGTGATGTGTGCTATCCTGTCTGTGAGATGGTGCATATAAAAGATCCCTTGACACTAATGACAAAATGTAGAGGATTTCTTCTCTAAGACAATATGTCAAAATTACCAAATGTTAAACACCCAATAGCCGATGATTAATTAATGAATGTTAAAGGTAGACTAAACTCCAACAAGAGCCTTATGTGTTGGAAAGATGCATACCCGGACCACCAACACATACTGACACTTTAACAAATGAAAAACGCGTAATTTTAGAATTAATAAAAAAAACTGTTAACTGGGGGCAGCCATTTTGTTTCGTTTTTGTGACGTCGGGTGGTATAGCTTGGGGCGAAGTGACGTCATTTCAGGTCCAACTTCTCTATTATGCAGTGTAAAGGCCACCGCAGACCTTTGCAACAAGGTGCAAAATCGTACGTCGTTGCATCGCGGGCCAGCGCACGCAATTTTTGTTGCATGTAATTGCATCTAATTGCACGCTGTCGCAAACGTGTGCGCCTTCCATGCAACAAAACGTTGACGTAATGATTTAAACTGCCAATGAACGGATAGATAGTGTCAAATGACTCAAAATGGCAGCCTCCTGCAGCATGTGGTCTACAGAAAAAGAGGATGAATTAGTGTTAATATGGCAGACAATACCATGTCTTTTTGACACAACATCCCCTGAATATAGCAATAGGGCTAAAAGGGAGATGTGTCTTGCAGAGATGGAATCTGCGCTTGGAATATCAGGTATGTTTATACAGGTTTTCTACATAAATTGTGTGGTTATATCCTAAAGGACCAAAACGCGTGTGGGACGAATTCAGTGCAACTTTACGTAAATTCAGTCTTCTACGTCATAACAAATATGTTGTAGAACATATCTCGATGACCACCGTCGAAATAAATACGGGAGAAAACCGCCATTTTGACTGTCACGTGATCACTGCCAGACTAAAATTGCTGGTTGTCGCATGTGTGTGCGGATCAGTGCAACGAGAAAAAAAGTTGCTTGCAATCATGCAATTTCAGTTGCATGCGACAAAGTTGCAAATGTCTGCGGTGGCCTTAAAACAAACGCTCTAATTTACGACAAGTCGCTTTGCTTTCATCAACCTGACTTGTAAAACAACATAAATGACTTGATAGTATAATAAACTATTTAACTAAATATATTTCAGTTTGCATCAATATAACGAAATGGAGTTATAGTATTTTTTTCTTTTAAAAAATCCAAAGAAAAAATGCATATTATTAGGCCTATTGGTAGGATACGTTCGAGCAAAAACGACCACTCACGATACCCAAGTGATACTTTTCTTTTCTCTGGGACTACGTAATTGGTCAGTTTTATGATTTTAGATGGGAAAGTCTACTTAATCAAGGGTTTTACAGAATTACTTACAGTAATAAAGCTAGTAAGTCCATTACGATTTGAGGTTGTCATACAATACCCTGTGATCTTAATAAAAGAGGCACGTCTTTTTAGTGTGTCTAGACACAGTGTCTAGGGACCGTCTAAATATACACCTGCCAATCAAGAACCATAGGTACAGACCACGGAAAGAAAATACCAATTAAGCAAGAAAACACTCCGACTATTATTTCAGTACGTGGGTTAATTTATATACAAAATACAATACAGTTATTTCAAGACTGACAATGGTGGTTTATTTTGTATTGAAAATAAACCACATATACACGTTGCTATGTTACTGGGATAGATATTATTACAGAACATTGCGATGCATCCGCAAAAATCAGGTATGTTTTGTTTCTTCAGTTCGAAGACTAATTCCTGACGTGACACGTTAGATATTACGTAACCACCAGCTCGCCAGAGGGCGTATTCACTGGGATGGTACAAAATGGCTGCGCCCGTTATATATAATAGCCGTCACATTTAACCGTTTTATTAATTAACTATACGATTATACTTGTTGATATTAAGCAATAATGTGCATTATGTATCGTTGAATATGCACACCAGTCCAAAAGCCTTGCTTTAGCATTCCTTTAACAACAGACTTTTTTTAACAATCAAAACGAGGCTACATATGGTCACGTGATTATCATATGTTGAATGCAAGTAGCATCTGTCCATTGATATATTCAATGTTAAATAAAACAAACTTGTTTTAACAATCAAAACGAGGCTGCATATGGTCACGTGATTACCATATATAGAATGCAAGTAACATCTGTTCATTGATATATTGAAATATTTGTTTCGTATTACGTTAGTAGAAACTGGAAATATACACACATGCTTAAAAAAAAAAAAATAATAATAATAATAATAATAAAAAATCGATAATTATTTTTTCGTGTTGACTTTAGACGTTTGGCGTTAATTAGTTTTCAAAATCCTTATAGTCTGACGTATAGCTGTGTCCCTGGGCGGTGTTTAAGATGCGCTTCCATATTAAAAACGCCAGGTAATATCCGCGTCAATTAAAGAATCCACTAAAGAATGTATTGTAGCAGGTTCTCAAAGAAAAGAAGTATTAAACATCCCCTGCAGAATATTAATATCTGTATTATAAGGACTACATCGCAACGGAAAACAGTTTTAGAAAGAAACCTTTTGAAGACAAACCATCAAAGTAACGTGTACAGATAAACCGAATCAGATCCGTCGGCTATTTGAACTGTCTGTCATTGAAACAGGCCATACCGGCCTCGGTGGCGTCGTGATTAGACCATCGGTCTACAGGCTGGTAGGCACTGGGTTCGGATCCCAGTCGAGGCATGGGATTTTTAATCCAGATACCGACTCCAAACCCTGAGTGAGTGCTCCGCAAGGCTCAGTGGGTAGGTGTAAACCACTTGCACCGACCAGTGATCCATAATTGGTTCAACAAAGGCCATGGCTATCCTGCCTGTGGGAAGCGCAAATAAAACATCCCTTGCTGCTAATCGGAAAGAGTAGCCCATGAAGTGACGACAGCGGGTTATGTTAAAGTTTGTATTTCAAGTAATGCGGGGGGGGGGGGGGGGGATGACAAAGTGACTTAACGATGGTAATCTTTCGCTGTCACATTTCATTCCTACGAACATGGTAACATGTTTTGTCTGAATGTCTATGTCTGCAAGTGCAAGGTCTTTCCACCCCACCCCACCCCCCACCCCCACCCCCCACGCATACGGGCTCCCTTATGTGTAGGGGGGGGGGGGGGGCAGACTGGTGTTTGCCCGAATTAAACACAAATACCTGAATCTGAATAACAACATGTATTAATATTAGCACTGCTGCCAAACAGCTATAATTAGGGATGGAAACCAGTCACTGGCATTTTTACATAGATTACAACAATTTTGCTGGTAGAATGATGGAAATACATGGGGAAAACGTATCGGATTAGCACATTTTGCCCGAATATCTCTATCGTTTTTGCTTGAATTTGAGGGTTTGCTCCAGCACTAAGGTAGGGAGCAGTTACATCCCCTGCCCTCGTCTCTTACGCGTATGCCCCCCCCCCCCCCATACACCATGAGGCCAGCAACCTCAAACGCAATAGTAGTAACAATAGTAATAACAACTCCACAATCAACATTACTGAGAAATAAATCATTACTTTGTCTGTAAACTGTCGAACAAAAAATATTAATGTTTAAATACAAGCATATTATTAAAGGAACAGGCCCTAGTTTGTAAACACTACAGCCTATTTTTCACTATTAAAGCCGCACATCCTAGTTCCATCCAGCGAAACTAAATTATAATTTGGTTAATCTACAAACCTGTAACACACTTAGATCACATTTTTATCAAATGGAGTGAAAAAGCAGGTTTTATATCGATAAATACCATGGGAATCCCCATGTCCCAATTGCTTGAAATAATTTTGAAAGTTAGTATTCTGATGTCACCGGTAGATGTCGCTCGAAGCACAACAATGCCTACGTCACGACAAATTTCACAGAGTGCGCACAGACTTGGGGTGCGTTCTTTTCACCTCTCTTGGACATGTTCCAACTGTTCTGTTCTTGTTGTATCCCCTCTCCAGATATCGTAAGACTTAGCAAAATTATTGGTTTTAAGGGTTTGTAACGTTTTGTATTGAGACACTTACTTGTGTCAACTTTATTGTTACTGAAAATGTTCACGAACTGTGAAGAAAAATCTCACAAATGAACAACAACAAATCGGATGTTGATTGCGCGAACCGTGCACGAGAAAACAAACCGAACCAAAATGATAGCGGTCACGTGGTAATACCAACATCTGTGACGTTTACAAAGGAAGATTCCCTCTAAAAATAGATTGGACCTCGCTTGCTTAACGGTTTTTTCTCGACAGCACGTCTAGTGAAAAAATGCTAAAAAAATGTATTTCGTGGTTTTACAAACATCAGGATTACCAAAAAGCACTTCAGGTGAATGGAAATGTGTATTCTAAATAATAAAATGTAAGTAAAGTGCAATTTTATTTGTGAAAAATGGGGTTTAATAGCGAAAAACAACGCCGTAATGGTTAACAAATAGCCGTAACTAGGGTGTGTCCCTTTAAGAGTTGTTTATGATCACTGAAATCAAACATTACTTATATTCTTTAGATTATCCATTTCCGTAGAACCGAAGTGATTCTGGTCATCCTGGTGTTTTTAATACCAAAATGGGATTTTTCATATTTTTAAAAACGCACGTGCGTCTGAGAAGTAGCGGTTTATTGATTCGAGTTCCCGTCTATTTTAAAGGATATTTCCTGTTTTAACGTCACAGACTCGTCTTCCACTCTATTGTATCTGTATCCAACTGAGTTACAGGTTTGTAAATTAATTAAAATTAGTGTACATTTTTACGGGTTACCGGCCTCGGTGGCGTCGTGGCAGGCCATCGGTCTACAGGCTGGTAGGCACTGGGTTCGGATCCCAGTCGAGGCATGGGGTTTTTAATCCAGATACCGACTCCAAACCCTGAGTGAGTGCTCCGCAAGGCTCAATGGGTAGGTGTAAACCACTTGCACCGACCAGTGATCCATAACTGGTTCAACAAAGGCCATGGTTTGTGCTATCCTGCCTGTGGGAAGCGCAAATAAAAGATCCCTTGCTGCTAATCGGAAGAGTAGCCCATGTAGTGGCGACAGCGGGTTTCCTCTCAAAATCTGTGTGGTCCTTAACCATATGTCTGACGCCATATAACCGTAAATAAAATGTGTTGAGTGCGTCGTTAAATAAAACATTTCTTTCTTTCTTTTTACGGGTTAAAACTTGGGTCTGCACCTTTAACAGTGGTTCTAGTAAATAACAGTAAAAGTACTCACCCGTGCTATTGGTTTCACGCCTTCACTGCAAGTACTCCCTAGACTCGCATATGTCCTGAAAGAAAGAAAAAAAAACCCTGAAAATTATACACAACTCTTGCAAATAATAGACAAAGACCCACATCTATTTTATTTTTATAGTCCGTCCTACAGGGAACGCCTTTTTTCATGCTATGGAATTTACTACAAATTATTTATTTCTAAGCTGATTGTTTCCTAAACTGCACACATAAAAAACAGTAGTAGTTTGTTATTCCAAAACATTTTTACTTTTCTTCTTCCATCAAATCAAACTGAAATTATTTTTAAAAAACACACAAAAACCCCCAACATTTTTATAGGATGGGACGAACTATAGAAACATGTATGTAGAAAAAGTCCCGAAAGAACGAGCTGTAGATATAACGCCGCGATGTGCGAAAATTAAAAAATGGTTTATCCGCATGACTATACCAACCGTTCACAGAGATATTTTCAAGAGTCTGAACAAACAATGTGCGTAGTAAATGAACATCCACTGTTTGTGAACTGACAAGTAATTGTGTTTATAGATCTACATGTACATCTATCTACGTGAGAATCGGCGATCATTGGCTAGCGCTGCTGAAAGACGAGATAATGCATTATTAAAGTAACTTGTTGGCACGAATCGGCAAATTACGAGACTCCGATCAATATTAAAAGGACATTCCTGAGTTTGCTGCAATTTTTTAAAGATGTTATAGTCGAACAGAGACTTTTTAACGATTGTAATTTTTCTGCATAAAATATTAGTGGCTGTATACTAGTATTAAACGTGTTTCTGATTGTTTTAATATTTCTACTAGTTTAAATTTAATTTTATTTTCAAAAATATATTTTACAAATTTATTTCAAGATAAAATCCAGTTTGGGCTTCTTACAAATATTAAGACGACCAGAAACACATTGAATATACAGACACTGATATTCTAAACAAGAAAATATATGTAAGTTTAATCGTAGAAATATTTTACAGGCGCGTGCGCGGGAAGGGGGGGTGGGGGGTTGGGGTTGGGGTAGAAACACCAACCCCACCCCCGCTTAAGGCGAATTTTTTTTTCATATCCCGATTTTTTACATTCCTGTGAATGGATATGGAAGTACTGAGATGTTATCGGGCTTCGCCAGACACCTCGACCCCACCCCACCCCCTGCAAAATTTCCTGCGCACGCCCCTGTTTTATTAGTAGGAAACATCTTACAATGCAGCAAACTCAGGAATGTCCCTTTAAGATCGTACAGAAAGGATGTTCGTCCAATAACACCCCATAGCATGATGTAGTGAAATACGACTGGGTACATGTGTCTTAGGGATGTCAACCAGCTCTAGTGGTGTCGTTAAACAAAATAAACTTAAACAATGGAGAATATTACACGAGTAGCTGCTAAATGGAGCACGATTTAGCTCAGTCGGTTGAGTGCTCGCTTGAGGTGCTTGTTTCGCAGGCAGGGCCGGATTTAGACCTTGGGGTGGGGGCGGGGCATTGGCCCGGGGCACTTCAGGTTCAGGGGCCCCTCAACATAGAAATTAAATTACATGACAAATAAAGCAATGAACTAATTTTATAATTATTAATTTTTTTTAATAAAGGAAGTCCTTAGTCGTGGGGGGGGGGGGGGGGGCTCTCTGGCGGGAGGGGGCGGGGCAATTGCCCCCTTATAAATCCGGCACTGGTCGCAGGATCGAACCACCTCGGTGGATCCATTCAGTTGAGTGTTTTTTTTTCTCTCGTTCCAACCAGTGCACCACAACTGGTCAAAGGCCGTGGTATGTGCTTTCTTGTCTGTGGGAAAGTGCATATAAAAGATCATTTGCTACTAATCGAAAAATGTGTTTCCTCTGATGACTACGTGTCAGAATTACCAAATGCAATAGATGATAATGAGACTAAGGAATGAAGTAAAATAGGATTATGCATCTTAATTCCAGCGCTCAACATGGATGCCAAATCATGCCATTGTATTGCATTCCACATATTCTTTCACATAGCCCTATAATGTAACCGGCTGCAAGCATATAGGAAAATGACGTAACAAATATAATAAAATGACGTAACAAATATAATAAAATGAGAGTGTTCTTCCATGTACGGGTACTCGAGTCCTCTGAACGGACCCGAGTCTTACTCGTGGATACCCTAGTCAGGGCCGTAGCTAGCGGGGAGGTGGGGGTGGGGGGTGGGGGTGGGGTGTGGGGGATTATAGAAACTTAAAGAAAATTCTCTTCTTAATCGTCTAATGAGTTTTAGACTATCAACTACTCAGTTGCCCCCCCCACCCCCACCCCCAACAAAAAATCATAGCAACGGCCCTGCTAGTGGTATGTACTGTCTTCTCTACGACGAAGTCCATATAAAAGATCCCTTGCTGCTTTGTTTGATAAAATGAGTCCATGTGGCAACATCCGAGGTTTTCCCTCTTTCCCTAACCACGTGTTCAAGTAGTGTAGTTTACAATGTGCTGAGGTGTCGGTAAACAAACAGTCCTATCTTTTGGATGGAAGGGCGATAACTCGACGAGTCATCTCCCCTCCGATGTAGGGCTTTAATCACTGTACTATATCCTCAGCTGAGAATTGAATCTAATTAAAAGGTAAAGTTTGTTTTGTTTAACGACACCACTAGAGAACATTGATTTACTAATCATCGGCTATTGGATGTCAAACATTTGGTAATTTTGTCATATATTCTTAGAGAGGAAACCCGCTACATGTTTTTCCATTAGTAGCAAGGGATCTTTTATATGCACCACCCGACAGACAGGATAGCACATACCACGGTATTTGATATACCAGTCGTGGTGCACTGGCTAGGACGAGAAATAGCCAAATGGGCCCACCGACAAGGAGCGATCCCAAAACCGACATGATGACTACGTGTCAGAATTACCAAATGTTTGACATCCAATAGCCGACGATTAATAAATCTGTGCTCTAGAGGTGTCGTTAAACAAGACAAACGTTTTTTTCTCAATAAGCGACGATTAATAAATCAGTGTGCACTAGCGGTGTCGTTAAACAAACAAAAAAACTCACTTTAACTTCAACTGTTAATACAAATCATAACGTCTCTTCCAACTACGTTATTTAGGACATATGTAGCGGGTTTCCTCTGATGACTACATGTCAGAATTACCAAATGTTTGACATCCAATAGCCGATGATCAATAAATCAATGTGCTCTGTTGGTGTCTTTAAACAAAATAATCTTTCAACTGTTTTTCGTCTTTTTAGCCTCAACCCCTTCCCTCGTTATTGTAGGCCAAGTTCGGAGTTTAGTGTGAAGATACCCCTGCGCGTGCTGTAACCTCACCGTGGTGCAGGGGTGTAACATTCTCTTTGAGAATGGCCAACACAGCACAAATTGAAATTTTTAATAAAAGTCAGTATCTATTTGTGATATTTGTATTTTTGCACAGTTCTTTACACTGTTTTTTTTTTTTTTTTAAATCTTTTTATATTGATGTTGATCATCATTTGTTTCCATTACCATAGTTTGACACCCAATAGCCGATGTATTTTCCGTGCTAGGGTGTCGTTAAACATTCATTCATTCATTCATCAGTGTGAAGATAAAACATTTTTTTTTTTTTTTTTTTTTTTTTTTTAATGTTTTTATTGTTTGTTGGATTTTTTTTTTTTTGGTTTTGTTTTTTTTTTTGGGACCGAATAGGATTGTCAAAGTGAGTAAATCAATAATTCAGTGAACATCGTCTGGTTTACGTGTGACTTCT
>NC_054710.1:8355229-8375229 GCF_016097555.1 Gigantopelta aegis
TTTAATATACGGAGTTGTTTCAATTTGAAGCTAACCTTTTGGAAAAAGACATAGAATCCAATACATTAATAGATCAATGTGTGCTCTAGTGGTATCGTTAAACAAAAAACTTTTAACCAATACATGATTCGTTTACAAGAAAGACATGTTTTATTTAACGACGCATTCAACACATTTTATTTACGGTTATATGGCGTTCGGACATATGGTTAAGAACTACACAGATATTGAGAGAGGAAACCCGCTGTCGCCACTTCATGGGCTACTCTTTTCGATTAGCAGCAAGGGATCTTTTATATGCACCATCCCACAGACAGGATAACACATACCACAGTCTTTGATATACCAGTCGTGGTGCACTGGCTGGAACGAGAAATAGCCAAATGGCCCACCGACGGGGATCGATCCCAAACCGACCGCGCATCAAGCGAACACTTTACCACTGGCCTTTTGAAAAGAGAAAATAATTTTCTATATAAAATTTGTAATGTTTAATATACGGAGTTGTTTCAATTTGAAGCTAACCTTTGGAAAAGACATAGAATCCAGTGCATTAATAAATCAATGTGCTCTAGTGGTGTCGTTAAACAAAACAAACGTTTAACCAATACATGATTCGTTTACACGACTGGTATATCAAAGGTCGTGGTATGTGCTGTCCTGTCTGAGGGATGGTGCATATAAAATATCCCTTGCTATTAATGAACACGCATAGCGGGTTTCCTCTCTAAGACTATATGTCGAATTAACACGTTTGAAATCCAGTAGCCGATGATTAATAAATCACTGTGCTCTAGTGGTGTCGTTAAAAACAAAAACCCCACAAAACTTTAATACGAATTTTATTAGAAAATACCGTGCGTTGTTTATCATTATAATCGACTGCGCACACCACAGACTGGATACCACATACCACGATCTTTGATATATTCCAGTCGTATATATCTGGCTGGAATGGGATAAAATGTTTCAACATATTGCCCCTTAGGCGAGTGCCTTACCCTGCCTCCCTAACAAAGCATTGTATTGATATCTTCCTACAGCCGATTATAGATTTGTTCTTGCTTCAAACGGGGCTTTTTTCCTGATTTGATCAATATCTTCTTTCAGTTAAATTTGTTGGCAATTATCATTTGTCTGCTTGCTTAATATATATGACATAACATTTCTTTAAGAAAATACCACTGAAATACACACTGCGTTATTTATTCCTCAGTATATTACATGATGGATGATACCAGTGGTGGAAGGAAGGAAATGTTTTATTTAACGATGCATTCAAGACATTTTATTTACGGTTATATGACGTCGGACATATGGTCAAGGACCACACATATATTGAGCGAGGAAACCCACTATCGCCACTTCATGGGATACTCTATTTTCGATTAGCAGCAAGGAATATTTTATATGCACCATTCCACAGACAGGGTAGCACATACCACGGTTTTTGTTATACCAGTTGTGGTGCATTGGCTGGAATGAGAAATAGCCCAGTGGGCCCACCGATAGGAATCGATCCCAGACCGACCACGCATCAAGCGAACGCTTTACCACTGAGCTACGTCCTGCTCCAATACCAGTGGTGGAGCCATTGACCTTGATCTTAAAGGCGTTAGGTTTTAAAGTCGCGGACCCTAGTTTCAGCCCGTGAAAATGGACACTAAGTTTATTTAATCTAGAGCCCTGCAACACATTTGGATAAAGGCATAACAGAGAGAAGTTTAAATAGGTGATGTTTAAACAGGAAAATACAGTTCAAAAATAAGTAGAACTTGTTTCGATAACCATTACTTCTCAGACGAACGTGCGTGTTTAGAATTATGGAAAATGCATTTTGGGGTATTGCACAAACATGCATGACCAAACCACTTCAGATGTATGAAAATTAATATTCTAAATTATTAAAATTATTAATGTATATACTTCTAATTTAAATGATCAAAAATGGCTTTAATACTGAAAAAAATACGTCTTAGTGTTTAAAAACTAGGGTTTGTCACTTTAATGGTACAGTGGGGCGCGCGTCCTAATGCCACTACACCGGCGTCTAGACTGCTAACCACTAACACACACATTAATGCGTGTTTGCATTGGGCTTCAGCCATTATCTGATATCATTTTAAAAGAACAAGAAGAGAGAATATGTATACTAGTATTATTTATGTGTCTGTGCGTGTCAATCAAATTAAAATTAGCTCCACTGTTACATGTGGATCTAACAGCAGCTCGTTGGAGCTCATTTCCAGTTGACCTTTCATTCGACCAATCAAAACCTTACTTGCAAAATCATGCCAGTGATTTGAAAATAATTTGAAAACATTCGGGATTATGCCGAGGGTGTACGAAATGATTCGGGTGAATTACGAAGTATGCCGGAAACTAATTTCAATATAAAATTTTATATAAAATTCGTTTCAAAACGAACCAAAAAAAAACGTGATGGTATAGCCATAAAATCTGTTTATACTAGTATACAATCCAGAGTTTATTACTACACTTTTCCCCCTGTTTTTTCAATGTTCAAATAGACCAACAAGTTCGCCTATTGCATAAATAGTCTCGCCCGATATTTTTTTAATTTGTATGCTATATAAGGCGAAGTGTAATTGGTCGATATTTAAATTGTTATTTATAGATGAAATGTCACCTGGACATGGGAGTCCACGCAATGCTGTTAGATCTACTGGTAGACCCCCAGTAGAACTAATTTTAATCAGATTGTGTGCGTGTGTACGCGCGCGTGTATGTGCGCGCGCATTTGCGCGCATGTGTGTGTGTGTGTGTGTGTGTGTGTGTGTAAAATAATACACTGACACACACTTATATTACAATATCAATATTAAAAAAAAGTAAAGTGTGTTTTATTTAACGACGCCACTAGAGCACATTGATTTTTGTATTGTATCTTATCATCGGCTATTGGACGTCAAACATATGGTCATTCTGACACTGTTTTTTAGAGGAAAAAAAAGAAAGAAAGAAATGTTTTATTTAACGACGCACTCAACACATTTTTTATTTACGGTTATATGGCGTCAGACATATGGTTAAGGACCACACAGATTTTGAGAGGAAACCCGCTGTCTCCACATAGGCTACTCTTTTACGACAGGCAGCAAGGGATCTTTTATTTGCGCTTCCCACAGGCAGGATAGCACAAACCATGGCCTTTGTTGAACCAGTTATGGATCACTGGTCGGTGCAAGTGGTTTACACCTACCCATTGAGCCTTGCGGAGCACTCACTCAGGGTTTGGAGTCGGTATCTGGATTAAAAATCCCATGCCTCGACTGGGATCCGAACCCAGTACCTACCAGCCTGTAGACCGATGGCCTAACCACGACGCCACCGAGGCCGGTAATATCAATATAGTGCGTACGTATATTAGCATGATATATAGATAAAATAAATAAAAACTATTGAGGATATTTCATGTTTTTTGTCAAAGAAAGAAATGTCTTATTTAACGACGCACTCAACACATTTTATTTACGGTTATATGGCGTCAGACATATGGCTAAGGACCACACAGATTTTGAGAGGAAACCCGCTGTCGCCACTATATGGGCTACTCTTCCGATTAGCAGCAAGGGATCTTTTAGTTGCGCTTTCCACAGGCAGGATAGCACAAACCATGGCCCTTATTGAAACAGTTATGGATCACTGGTCGGTGCAAGTGGTTTACACCTACCCACTGAGCCTTGCGGAGCACTCAGTTTTTTGTCAAATATGATCTATATCTCATCTCGTGAAGTTTTCAATCATATCTCACGAGTCGCGTTTGCGCAATCACATGATTGCAAACTTCACGAAATGAGATATAAATCATATTTGACAAAAAAAACATGAAATTTTCTATTTATGATATAACTTTTGGCTCTTTTATAACTCTTTGGTGGTCATAAAACCTACAGTAAATACTGAACTACCAGATGTAATGTTTGCCCAATTAATTCACTATTATTATAACCTTTCCCCACAGCTAATATACCTCACACTTTTGGCAATTGTAAATTCTTATTAGAGTTCCCCTACTCTCTTTTTTTTTTTTTGAAGAGTATATAAAAAAAAGTTATATATTCACACAGTTTGCGGATGTTTTGTTGTTTGTATGTTTGTTCGATGAATGTAACAGAAACAAAAGACAATCTTTAAAAATAGCAAACTTGATGAAATGTCATATGCAAGCAGGGGAAAACTTAATTGTACAATATAATGTTTCAATCAATCAATCAATCAATCAATCAATCAATCAGTCAATCAATCAATCACCAATCAGTCAGTCAGTCAGTCAGTTACCAGTCTTATTATTCTTCAATTGTTGTTATTTAACAATTCAAGTTTTATTTTTATAAGAGATTGGGATATAAAGAAAGAAAGAAAGAAAGGAATGTTTTATTTAACGACGCACTCAACACATTTTATTTACGGTTATATGGCGTCAGACATATGGTTAAGGACCACACAGATTTGGAGAGGAAACCCGTTGTCGCCACTACATGGGCTACTCTTTCCGATTAGCAGCAAGGGATCTTTTATTTGCGCTTCCCACAGGCAGGATAGCACAAACCATGGCCTTTGTTGAACCAGTTATGGATCACTGGTCGGTGCAAGTGGTTTACACCTACCCATTGAGCCTTGCGGAGCACTCACTCAGGGTTTGGAATCGGTATCTGGATTAAAAATCCCATGCCTCCACTGGGATCCGAACCCAGTAACTACCAGCCTGTAGACCGATGACGCCGCCGGTAGATTGGGATAGAACGACTGATCAGTATATACATAGGATAACATACAAGTATAATCTTGGACTTCGACATCAATGAAATTACGTGTAAAACACCACGATTCGCAAGTGCAATTGAGTTACGTTTCGCGCAACTTCACGTTTCAAGTAATAACCTGCGAGCAGCAATGCGCAGTTTCGTTAAAGCAATTCTATATTTCCCCCAGAAATACTGGCTAGATATGATTTATAACAGAAACTCTATGATAGATGTCTGTGTAGTGATGATGTTGAAGAAAGGTTAGATTACCAGCCAGTGTTCCGCAGAAGCCGTGTGAACAGTAAAATTTGTTTTATTTAACGACGCCACTAGAGCACATTGATTTTTTTTTAAATTTTATTATCGGCTATTGGACGTCAAACATATGGTCATTCTGACACTGTTATTTTTTAGAGGAAACCCGCTGTCGCCACATAGTCTACTCTTTTACGATAGGCAGCAAGAGATCTTTTATTTGCGCTTCCCACAGGCAGGATAGCACAAACCATGGCCTTTGTTGAACCAGTTATGGATCACTGGTCGGTGCAATGGTTTACACCTACCCATTGAGCCTTGCGGAGCACTCACTGAGGGTTTTGAGTCGGTATCTGGATTAAAAACCCCATGCCTCGCCTGGGATCCGAACCCAGTATCTACCAGCATGTAGACCGATGGCCTAAACATGACGCCACCGAGACCGGTCCCGTGTGGATAGAAACAAAAGAATACCTAATAGCGATTATGAATACGGCGTTGATGCATTCTAGACGGAGGGGCGGGACGTAGCCCAGTGGTAAAGCGTTCGCTTGATGCGCGGTCGGTCTGGGATCGATCCCCGTCTGTGAGCCCATTGGGCTATTTCTCGCTCCAGCCAGTGTACCACGACTGGTATATCAAAGGCCGTGGTATGTGTTATCCTGTCTGTGGGATGGTGCATATAAAAGAACCCTTGCTGCTAATCGAAAGAAAAAAAACCGCCTAGGAAAACCCAGACCTGCAAAATAAATATCAGTGTCATGGAAAAAAAATATATATATCTGGGGAAAGTCCAGACAAGGCAAGTGCCTCGCCTGCCTCATGCTGGCTACGCCATCAATACTGAGCTGCTAGGAAAAGTAACAACATGCCAAATGGTGGTGTGGTGCCTTCAGAGATTCTGACCGGCCTCGGTGGTGTCGTAGTTAGGCCATCGGTCTATAGGCTGTTAAGTACTGGGTTCGGATCCCAGTCGAGGCATGGGATTTTTAATCCAGATACCGACTCCAAACCTTGAGCGAGTGCTCCGCAAGGCTCATTGGGTAGGTGTAAACCACTTGCACCGACCAGTGATCCATAACTGGTTCAACAAAGGCCATGGTTTGTGCTATCCTGCCTGTGGGAAGCGCAAATAAAATATCCCTTGCTGCCTGTCGTAAAAGAGTAGACTATGTGGCGACAGCGGGTTTCCTCTAAAAAAAAAACAGTGTCAGAATGACCATATGTTTGACGTCCAATAGCCGATGATAAAATAAAATAAAAATCAATGTACTCAAGTGCCTCGTCTGCCTCATGCTGGCTACGCCACTGATGCTGAGCTGCTAGGAAAATTAACAAGGCGCCAAATGGTGGTGAGGTACCTTCAGAGATTCCTGCCACAGGTATGCATTTTTTTGTCAGTTCACGTGCAGAGGTCGTCCGGCAAATAGCCTCACTGTTGACACGTCTGCCAAGTGTTGTAGACAGCAGCCACATGTCAAATTTCAATCCTTCTGCGCGCGCGCCTTGCCACTCTGGGAACAAAATGAGCACGTGTTGCACGCGCACACTGCACTCTTTGCTCCGCCCTGCGCAAAACCACTGTTTTTCCCGTCTGGGAATGATTAACAACAAACAAGCAGTTTGCCGTATGATGAATGGGAATGAAGTGCGGGTGACGTTTTCGTTCGCGTGTGTGGTTCGAGTGGCTGATTACTGCATCTAACGGTGACGTGCAGGCGCAGTCGACTGTCACTTGTTGCGCCAGCCAAGACGAGGACAACAGACGTGTCCGAGCACTTGCCGCTCGAATCGATAGGCTCGCCCGCGCTGCCCATTGTTCAGGGGTTCACAGCGAGGAATGTAGACGAGGATGAGGGTGAGGATGATCGCAGTGACGCGCACAAACCCCACGGATTGGCGTTACGTAAGTCACCAGGTGGATATGCTGTAAACCCGGCCACACTGAGCCTTATCACATTAGTGGCGCAGATATTAATAACCAAGCAGGTTTCCACAAACTGCTCCTGTCCTGGACGGAGGAGCCGGCTGAGGCCGACACCTGTGCCCAGGTCCTGGCGTGCGCTACAACACCTTGTTCTGAATGTGCAAGTTAAACTCTCTGACCTGACCTGACCTGACCTGACCTGGCCTGACCTCACAAACGGCCTGTCATAGACAGAACTCTCTGGCGAAGTCAGAGGTTGTGCCCACGACAGGCGTGCTTGAACAGTTCTCTAATGGAAGCATGCCAAAAATTACACACACACGGCACATTCGTACGCATTCTAATGTACTACCTTATCTGTGGGATGGTGCATATAAAAGTTCCTTTGCTGCTAATCGAAAAGAGTAGCCCATAAAGTGGCAACATCGGGTTTCCTCTCTCATTATCTGTGTGGTTCTTCACCATATGTTTAACGCCGTATAACCGTAAATACAATGTGTTGAGTGCGTCGTTAAATAAAACAGTTCTTTTTTTCTTGTCAACTTTGCCTTGTGCATTGATATGATTTTGATTAAGGGATTTTGTAACACTGCTTATGGCAATATCACGAATGTACTCCCCATGATTCCACCCCTAGAAGTAGGCTAATTGGCTAATGTTACAATTGAGACAAACATGATCTTACTAATTAGCACCAATGATTCCTATCTATCCTAGGAGGCAGGACATGGCATGACATGGCCTTTGATATCTACCAGTGAAGGCGCACTGCTTCGCACTGTATAAACCCGTCGACATGGTTGCACTATAAATCCGCCCCCGCGTCAGTTCTACTACTGCACGAGTCTTCCCTGGGTTGTCATGCGACGACCAGAAGCGGTCAGGCCCTGTGGGCAAGCTAGGGTGACACCCCAGCATCAAATAGGTCTAATTAACGAGCTACTCTTGACTCACTAAAATCAAAACCTATTTTAGCTCTTGATCTTTCTTTTTTGACCGACAGCTCAAAATTGTGCCAAATTTCCTTAATCAAAATTGCGCACCTTATCTCTTTGGCATTTTGTTCTCCTTCAAAATTCCATATCGCCACTACCCTCCCCCCTCCCCCCGCCTGTTGGCGACCACGGTCGGGCTGCTGGTGCTTCCTTGCACCTGCCAGTACAGGCGGTCTCTCCTCCTTCCCATCCCCACCTTTCCTTTCCGGCGTGCGCTACAACAGCTTGCTCTGAATGTGCACGTAAAGCCCTATGACCTGACCTGACCTCAGTTCTACTACTACTGTCCTGGACAGAGGAACCGGCAGAGGCCGTTACCTGTGCCCAGGACAGGCGTGCGCTACAACAGCTTGCTCTGAATGTGCACGTTAAACAATCAATCTAATCCAATCCAAGTTCTACTACTAGTATGTCGATTTATCCAACACAGGAAAGAACACGCCCCAACCTTTAATTTATTACCCACCCGGAAAAAAAAGAAAAGTTTCTTTTGTTTAATGACACCACTAGAGCACATTGATTGATTAATCATCGGCTATTGGATATCAAACATTTGGTAATTATCAGTCGTAGTCATCAGAGGAAACCCGCTACATGTTTCCTAATACAGCACTTCCCCCACAGACAGTAAAGCACATACCACGGCCTTTGTCCCAGTTGTGGTGCACTGGTTGGAACGGGAAAAAAACAATCAGCTAAATGGATCCTCCGAGGTGGGACATAAAGATGATACGAAATGTTAGCCAGTTTAATATCCTATTTATTACGCTCAGTTAGCGTGGCTGACGTTCCTGTAAGGTTGTCGTGCGTCAATCGATGATGTCATCGTGTTACGTCGAAGTGTTACATCCCACTTGGCGTTATATTGGGACGCATCACTTTAATATGTACCAAGATATGTTTTAACCATAAGGGCAATACAAATTTCATACGCACCACTAGTTAAGTTTTAGTTGCTAAATGACGTCATTTCGGTAAGCTGACGTCGTCTTCCATGGTCTTAGCTCTGTGCATTCCCATGTCTCGTTGAGTTATGTTGGAAATAATTGTCAGATTTTGCATTATTAGAACGTGGCACTCAACACATTTTATTTACGGTTATATGGCGTCAGACATATCGTTAAGGACCACACAGATTTTTTTAGAGGAAACCCGCTGTCGCCACATAGGCTACTCTTTTACGACAGGCAGCAAGGGATCTTTTATTTGCGCTTCCCACAGGCAGCATGACACAAACCATGGCCTTTGTTGAACCAGTTATGGATCACTGGTCGGTGCAAGTGGTTTACACCTACCCATTGAGCCTTGCGGAGCACCCACTCAGGGTTTGGAGTCGGTATCTGGATTAAAAATTCCATGCCTCGACTGGGATCCGAACCCAGTACCTACCAGCCTGTAGACCGATGGCCTGCCATGACGCCACCGAGGCCGGTCACTATAATTCAGCACACCCTCGGTAAATATATTGAAAAGACCCTCAACCACCACCATCCAACCCATCTATTTAAGAAAATGTCCAGGCAGACAACAACCCCACCCCCCCCCCACCCCCCACCAAAAAAAGAAAAACAAAAACAAATATTCCATAAAAAAAAACCCTCAATATAGTTCAAGGCATGAAAGTGCCGTGGAGAATTAAAAACTCCACGGCAATATCCACGGCACTGTCAATTGCCGTGAACAATTGCAGGGGTTGCCCCACCCCCCCCCCCCACCCCACCCCCTTCTGAATACGCGCCTGAGAACCTATAATGGTATTCGGAAATATTACACGCATACGTTCTGTGACGTCTTAATGGCGTTCGGTTGACGGACCGACGTAATTCCATGTGCGATCGGCGACAGGCACTGCGTGAAAAGCAGAGAGAGCGCCGTCGTGCCTGTGGAGGAAGTTTGAGGACAGAAGACTTAATGATCTGTGTTCGGGGCGTGCCGATCAGCTGTCTGCTGCAGTTAGGTGTCAAACCAGGGCTTGGTAATAACCACAGCACGTTTAACCCTGTCACTGACACGGCCATTATCGCTTCAACTCCGTCGCGTCCGCAGATTATTCATCACGCGCGCATACGGATTTGCGCAGGCGAATTGTCACAACCACGTGGCCGTCTGCTCGACTGGCGTGTCAGACGGACGGTGTGTATGTCCCGTTGTGATGGTCATCAGGTCTAAGTTCAGTAAGCGAACGTTTTGCTAACGTTCGAGAACTACCAGTATTCGATTGGTTCCAGACGTGGCCATTTGGTTTAACGTGAAGCGCACAAACCCGTCTAGCGGACGTTTTGTTTCTCCGCTCGGTGTGGCTGAATGTTTTTATATTATTATTATTATTATTATTATTATTATTATTTATCCCACTGCCCCCTTTCCTTTCTCTCCTTTGAATTCCATCTCATTTCTTCCCGATCTGGCAACTCCTATCTTTCAACTTCTTTCGCTGTCCACCTCCACATCCCAGTCCTTGTCTTTCCAACCGCGAGAGGTGCTTGTCTCTTGTGGCTATCTGTGCCACACACCTGTCATTCCCCATCAGCTTTTAGCAGTGGGCTTAGTCTGACCACTTCGGGGAGTGTTCAGTAGTTACTTCTGGCATTGTTAAGAGGCACTTGTAACCACCTACTATGCATCCCTACTACCGGCGGTCGGTTAGTGCCGTGGGTCAGACCAGCTTTATTAGCGGCAGAGGACGATGATGCCAAGTGGGTGCAGGGTGAAATACACAGAGACTGAACAGATGTGGCTGAACTTAGTTCAGGGGTACGTTCAGTCAACCGATTGTCGCTAACGTTTCGCGAAGAAGGTTTTTTTTTTACCCTACACAGTAAACCGAATTAACACTTCGGGAACCAATTCAAAAGTTTGCGAACTTTAGCAAAATGTTGCTGGCTGAACTTGGGGTAGGTTTACCAGCCAAAATGATGATAGCTGCAGTGGTGAAGACGATACAGCCTCGAAACCAGAGTGAGGTTTTGAGCTGAATGACGAGTAGCCCATGAAGTGGCGATAGCGGGTTTCCTCTCAAAATCTGTGTGGTCCTTAACCATATGTCTGACGCCATATAACCGTAAATAAAATGTGTTGAGTGCGTCGTTAAATAAAACATTTCTTTCTTTGTTTCCATGCTGGGGTGTTGTTAAACATGAATTAATTAGTTCATTCATTCATTCATTGTTCCATCAAGTGCATCATAACTAGTATATCGAAGACTGTGGTATGTGTTATCCTGTCTGTGGGATGGTGCATACAAAAGATCCCTTGCTACTAATGGGAAAATGTAGCTGGTTTTCTCTCTAAGACTATGTCAAAATTACCAAATGTTTGACATCCATACAGGATAGAACATACCACTGTCTTTAATATACCAGTCGTGGTGCACTGGCTGGAACGAGAAATAGCCCAATGAGTCCACGGAATGTGGTTATACCAGTCGTGGTGCACTGGCTGGAACGACCGGCCTCGGTGGCGTCGTGGTAGGCCATCGGCCTACAGGCTGGTAGGTACTGGGTTCGGATCCCAGTCGAGGCATGGGATTTTTAATCGAGATACCGACTCCAAACCCTGAGTGAGTGCTCCGCAAGGCTCAATGGGTAGGTGTAAACCACTTGCACCGACCAGTGATCCATAACTGGTTCAACAAAGGCCATGGTTTGTGCTATCCTGCCTGTGGGAAGCGCAAATAAAAGATCCCTTGCTGCCTGTCGTAAAAAGAGTAGCCTATGTGACGACAGCGGGTTTCCTCTAAAAACAGTGTCAGAACATGGGCGGATCCAAGGGGGGGGGGGGGACCAGGGGGACGCGTCCCCCCAAAAAATTGTTCAAGTGCCCTCAAAATGTCCAAGTGCCCTTTTTGTTTGTAGAATTTTTTTTTTTTTAAGTAAACAATAATTATATTGTAGATAAATGAAATCAAGATTTTCGTGTACATGCGCAAGCTTGCAGATATGTGTCTGTGTTATTGAGTCTCAATGGGGCCCCATTGAGGTTCTAACGCGAGTGACGCCAATTTACTTCATTATTGCTAGTATATTATGACGTAGAACTGTAGGAATTCATATTAATTGTAAATATCAAAACTTGTAGTAAGGTGCCCTTTTGACGAGTCAATGTGCCCTTCTTTTTTGGTCCCCCCCCCCCCCCCCCCCCTAAAAATATTTCCTGGATCCGCCCATGCAGAATGACCATATGTTTGACGTCCAATAGCCGATGATAAGATAAAAAATCAATGTGCTCTAGCGGCGTCGTTAAATAAAACAAACTTTACTTTACTTTACTGGCTGGAACGAGAAATAGCCCAATGAGTCCACGGGATGTGGTTATACCAGTCGTGGTGCACTGGCTGGAACGGGGGAAATAGCCGCATGGCTGTGGAACTTGGGAATACTTATATTTCATTTATTTGCTTATTTCCTGTTAATTGTGACACACAAAACGGATTACATTATAGTTTTCCACTGTCGATTGCTGGGTTTTGTTGCAGGCAAAATTACCCGAAATCTATCCAGATTGAATCTGTTTTAATTTCCGCCTTGTGGAAGGCACCGCGACACGGGAAATGAAATCAAAGTACGAAGAGAGCCGCGTGTTGGTCGGAAGGCAGGGAGCGACTCGAAATCGAATCGAACAATCCCGCCCAGCAATCAGCCAATAATGTTGACATCCCCCCGTGAGTGGACACACTCATCTGGGTCGGTCAGAGTAAATAGGGGTGGCCCCAGATGTCAACAATTAAAGCGGAAGGACCTAAGAGAAAGGTAATTGGGTACATCGCTTGTTAACACAAAACGTCCGGCGCTTAATGCACTCGTGACAAGAACACACTATTCATTTTATTTCAACTTATGTTGTTCGTGCTGATGTCCAATTAAGGTTCAAGCACGCCGTCCTGGGCACACACCTCAGCTAACTGGGCTGTCTGTCCAGGACTGTGTTTTGAGAGAGAGAGAGAGAGAGAGAGAGAGAGAGAGAGAGAGAGAGAGAGAGAGAGAGAGAGAGTTATTACCAGAGTGTTTTTCGTTATCGTCAATATCATATATTAGGAATAAACATTGTATTATGCGAGTCTCTGACGAGGGTAATAATCCCTTTATCATATAATCTCAAGCTTAATACAACGCCTTTTTGTAAACTGTACACGCAACTTTAATTCCAGTCCGCCATTACTAGATATTCAAATGACGTAATGATATGTGGCGTTGTTCGTTTGAATGGAAATGACGTCAAACTCGAATAACATCTTTTTGGATGTCCTTACATAAAGAAGGAAATGTTTTATTTAACGACGCGCTTAACACATTTTATTTACGGTTATATGGCGTCAGACATATGGTTAACGACTACACAGATATTGAGAGAGGAAACCCGCTGTCGCCACTCCATGGGCTACTCTTCGATTAACAGCAAGGGATCTTTTATATGCACCATCCCACAGACAGGATAGTACATACCACGGCCTTTGTTACACCAGTTGTGGAGCACTGGCTGGAACGAAAAATAGCCCAATGGGTCCACCGACGGGGATCGATCCTAGACCGACCGCGCATCAAGCGAACGCTTTACCACTGGGCTACGTCCCGCCCCTTCCGTTTTAAATCAGCAGTTTAAGAGTCGTATCCATCCGTTAAAACATTCCATAAATAAACAGACACAAAGACAATTAAAACAAAAAAGTCACAAATTGTTGAGCAGTGATAGCGTGTTCTAAATACAACTCAAAACTATAACACAATTATAAGAAGAACATTCGTGCATACATTGACATTTTATTTCTGTTTTTCTAACCCGTTTGTACTGAAACTGTAGATTTAATACATATGAACGCAGATGACCAAGCTGATTTTATTGGAAACTTCCATTACATCGATGGGTTTTTTTTTTTCCTTTTAGGAAGTCCGCTTACATTTTTTTTTTAAAGTGAAAAAACCCAACAAAAAAACCGATTACTGATGGAATTACATTTTAGTCATTTAATTCTGTATTTGATTGCTCTTTACGCCTCAGCAAAGATAAACCATGTTTGACTTGTTCTTTTTTTTTCAAATATTTGCAAGTGCCGAATTAATTCGATAAGTTTTTATTTCTAAAGGAAATGAAGAATTTTTAAGGGGAGTATATTGATAAACGAATTGAGCACATTGGTGGTGGCGTCCCATTAGAAAACAGCCATTCATTGGGCTCGTTTTCATGGCTCTGTCAGTTAGTTACACGAGATTTTACGAGAATATCGCGTGAGGTTATAGGTTCCTATTCGTTGCTCGTGCTCAAGACAGACTGTTAATGTTTTTTTCAAACTCTTTTGGGAGAACATTTGACGAATGGACTGATGAAAGCTGTAGCGAAAAATATAACAGAAAGGGATTACAAGGCAATCGAGTTTCTACTTTGGATTCCGCTCGTGCTTTCTTTGAAACCATTTTAATTTCAAGTATTAGGTCCTGGATCCAATACCGTGCCGTTTTATGGCAGGTTGTAATGGAAAGGGTTGCATGCTACATAAATCGCATTGACTGCATTTTGTAAAACCTGCCAGCCCTTTCCGTTTGATTCGGTTTCAGTTATTTGGACGGTCGCATAATCTAAATGAGATTTTAGAAATGATGTCGGTTCTTTACGACTCGAATGAACGAATGTCGGCAAAAAAAGAAAATCCACCTAGAAAGATACGTAATTGAAATGAATGTTACGATAAAACTCACAAGTTAATCGCCATAAATACAGAGTCACTTCCTGTACCTATAGTCGTCTATAAATTATGTTTCAAGTTTGGTAAACGAGGAAGTAAAAGGATTTTCATGTTAAAGGGACATTCCCGAAGTTGCTGCAATTTTTAAAACGTTATCGACTAACAGAGACTTTTTAACGATTGTAATTACATAGCAAATATGTTTTTTTATGCATAAAATATTAGTGGCTGTATATTAAACGTGTTTCTGATCGTTCCAACATCTGTACTAGGTTAAATTTCATTTTATTTCCTAAAATATAATTTTTTCGTACGTACGAAATTTTTGAAGACAAAATCCAGTTTAGTTTTTTTTACAAATATTAAGATGACTAGAAACACAGTAAATATACAGACACTGATATTCTCAACAAGAAAATATATTTAATATGTAAGTTTAATCATAGAAATATTTTATTAGTCGGAAACATCTTACAATGCAGCAAACTCAGGAATGTCCCTTTAATGTACATTTTAACATTTTTGTCAAAGAGAGTTTTTGTTCTTTGTGTGTTTAAAAGTTTTACAAAAAGGTTTGCTTTCAGTTAAATGATTAGAGGTCTAGAATGTCGCAAGTTGGTGAACTAGGGAGTAAAATTACTTATTAATATAATTTATATTAGTTTTATGTTAATGCATATTTTCAAATGTTTGACAAAGAGGATTTTTGTCCTTTGTGTGTTTAAAGGTTTTTGAAGAAAAAAAACACGTTTATTTTGAGTCAAATGATTATGTATTTGAAGTTGCAAGTTTGGTGGAAAGTTTATGTTAGTTTGTAATTATTACCACTAGTGTAAATACGTTCAAAGAAATTTCAAAAACGTTTCAGCCAAAATTGGTGGATTGTGAACATAGAACGAATAGTGGTATGTTTCTTCTGACATATGAAAGAAAGAGAGAAAGAAGTGTTTTATTTAACGACGCACTCAACACATTTTATTTACGGTTATATGGCGTCAGACATATGGTTAAGGACCACACAGATTTTGAGAGGAAACCCGCTGTCGCCACATAGTCTCTTTTACGATAGGCAGCAAGGGATCTTTTATTTGCGCTTCCCACAGGCAGGATAGTACAAACCATGGCCTTTGTTGAACCAGTTATGGATCACTGGTCGGTGCAAGCGGTTTACACCTACCCATTGAGCCTTGCGGAGCACTCACTCAGGGTTTGGAGTCGGTATATGGATTAAAAATCCCATGCCTCGACTGGGATCCGAACCCAGTAGCTACCAGCCTGTAGACCGATGGCCTGCCACGACGCCACCGAGGTCGGTCTCTGACATATGACTACGCAAAGATAACATCGAAATATCGATTACAAGTGAAATAACGACGACTTTTTGTACACCTTAAATGTATGAATGTTTTTGAAGCACTACTGTGTTGGATATTTAGTACGACAAGACTTTGTTTTACTACATCATTAACCAGTGTCAGAATAACCATATGTTTGACGTCCAATAGCCGATGATAAGATAAAAAATCAATGTGCTCTAGCGGCGTCGTTAAATAAAACAAACTTTACATCATTAACCTTAAATGTGCTATGTCAACGTTGCAACAATAGCGGTTCTCGCCAAAATTATTTATCAATATTTGCTTTGAAACTTAAAGTTTATACCTTCGGCTATGTTTATAACAAATTACAACCAAATAATTCCATTTACTGGTAGATTTGGTTTTGGGGGGTGGTGGGACTTGAGAGTGTGTCACTCGCATTAACTAGTGACGTCACTGTTGTAAAGAAAGAAAGAAAGAAAGAAATGTTTTATTTAACGACGCACTCAACACATTTTATTTACGGTTATATGGCGTCAGACATATGGTTAAGGACCACACAGATTTTGAGAGGAAACCCGCTGTCGCCACTACATGGGCTACTCTTTCCGATTAGCAGCAAGGGATCTTTTAGTTGCGCTTCCCACAGGCAGGATAGCACAAACCATGGCCTTTGTTGAACCAGTTATGGTTCACTGGTCGGTGCAAGTGGTTTACACCTACCCATTGAGCCTTGCGTAGCACTCACTCAGGGTTTGGAGTCGGTATCTGGATTGAAAATCCCATGCCTCGACTGGGATCCGAACCCAGTACCTACCAGCCTGTAGACCGATGGCCTACCACGACGCCACCGAGGCCGGTTCACTGTTGTATGCCTGCAATTCAACACACTAATTGTTTTCCATAATTATTTGCAGACAATTAACAAAGAAACACAAATGGTAGCAATGCTATATTTAGCTACAAATTATTCGGGAAAACCCTATTGTTGTCCAGTACAAGACTTTTATAAATTATTATTATCGAGTTAATTATGGAAAGATTATACGTGGGATCGATTAATTTGTAGTTATTTATTACAAATAAATGTGAAAATAACACAATATTGCAGTTGTAACTTTGACATAGGACCGTTAACATATATACATTGTAACGAACGAATGAATGAATGAATGAATGAATGAATGTTTAACAACACCCCAGCACGAAAAATACGTCGGCTATTGGATGTCAAACACATTGTATTGAAGACTGTAAACTGGAGGGAAGTATTTACCAGTCTCGGCGGTAGGCTGATATGCTTTATTTAAGCTTGGAAGGTACGGGGATCGCATCCTGCTGTAGACTCCCACCCAGAGCGGGTGCTAACAGCTCAGTGGAGACAGTTACACTACTCACTCACTCACTCACTCACTCTCTCTCTCTCTCTCTCTCTCTCTCTCTCTCTCTCTCTCTCTCTCTCTCTCTCTCTCTCTCCGTCTTCCCCTTTATCTTCCTCTCTCTATATATGTCTGTATCTATCTCTGTCTGTGTGTGTATGCTTGTATCTCTGTCTCTGTCTCTGTCCCTGTCAGTCTCTCTCTCTCTCTCTCTCTCTCTCTCTCTCTCTCTCTCTCTCTCTCTCTCTCTCTCTCTCTCTCTCTCTCTCTCTCTCGTCAGTAACAGCTGCAAAACGTTGTCAGTCCTATGAAGTACAGACAGTTCGAGGAAGTCGGAATGTGTGTCCATGACAGCGAGCTTGAATCGTCAGCTGGTATAAGCATGCAGATTAAATTCATAACAAAATGAAACAAATTGCTAGTCCACTTCATAGGTTTTATATTCACAAAACTGTAGTGTGTTTGTATTCACTCCGAGTCACGTTTTGGACACGTGCGAGAGTGCGAAGACGTAGAATGAGTGTGACGATTACAGTTAAAATATCGCATCACACGCTGGTGATTACGCACTTCTGACTGAGGCCCTCCTAAACCACGGCGCACTAATTGTACTACCTTTATGACCAATAGCAGGGGTTTGCAGTTCACATTGATAATTACGCAATACTGATTGACCAATTTTAGAGGGAGATACGTGATTATGGGGGTATCATACCCACAGGAACCTACATCGAAGATCACACAAATTAATGTACTTTTGTTTAAGCAATATTTATTTCTGTTTATAATATATTAACAGATGGGATTGGTAAACAGGCATAGCCAATAGAGTTTGTTTTGTTTAACGACACCACTAGAGCACACTGATTTATTAATCATCGGCTATTGGATGTCAAACATTTGGTAATTTTGACATATAGTCTTAGAGAGGAAATCCGCTACATTTTTTTCCATTAGTAGCAAGGGATTTTTTATATGCACCATTCCACAGACCGGACAGCTCATACCAAGGCATTTGATATACTAGTCGTATTGCACTGGCTGGAACGAGAAATAGCCCGATAGATCCACCGATGGGGATCGATCCTTAACCGATCGCGCACCAAGCCAGTAATTTACCACTGGGCTACGTCCCGTCCCCAGCCAAAACAGAGACCTTCCCCTACATTAAACAATTGAAGTAATAAGTGGTCAACAAGGGTATGTTGAGAGAAATACAATATGTGCATTTAGTGTTGAAAAAAAGTAAAAATATTGTATTTTTAACCTGTCAAAATATTCCGTATATAAATTAGAACTAGAGAAACAACAAGAATACAGCAGGTCAACGGTTTTATCAGTCAAAACGTTTTCTTTCAGCAATGCACTGTTGGATTGCTTTGAAGATGGGACTATTTTCTTGTCCTTGTCCTTATACGTTCTTGCCCTGCTACATACACCCGACTAAAACAGCCATCAAAACAGCTCAACATTATTATTCAAAACGTTGGAACGTTTTTCTCCAGATACTAGAAAATCTCTCTTATACCCCAACCAATGGCTGTGCTCCACTTTTACTAGAGGTATCGTTATTATTAGCCTGGGTCCATATTTCCGTAGCTACCTTAGTTGCGTATAGAATATATCTTATTGCGAACTAGAAAGCGTAGACCTTAACCTTCTGACTATTGCAGACGAGACGTCTCGCCCGATGTCACGCCAATCGACATACTGTACACTGTATACAGTGCATCCCCCAATTCATATTTCCGGTCGTTTTGCACAAGACACTCACCGGAAAGACTTCTATGACAGGAAACAGAAGATAACTCAGCTTCCTGTATCTTTAGGTTTTTGTTTTTGTTTTGAAAATAGCTTGCAATTTCGAGTTGTAAAAGTAGTTTTCGGCATATATGTTTGCTTGACAACAATGGCGGCACGTCGCGGTAATTTTCAGGCATCGATAGCTGTTTGTGACAGCTAATTTGATAATAAATTTGATCGTTTTACCAACAACAAAAATCATCAAATATTGGGATATGAAACCCCACAATTCTTGTCAGAAAACCACTGTTATCGGGAATAATAGACATAAATACTGGACAGCTGGCCACAAATGCCGATAAAGTAAACGCGACTTTTTCGACTTTTTGCCTAATTTTAGTCAACATTAACTGATCTAATATATTCTAAAAATTAGTTTTAAAAACCCACGAAAATAATAATTACCTATTCAAATATGAACTTTATTTTATGCATTTATAAATGATTTAAGTGAATACATGTCAGTAAAAATTATAAACTTGTACCCAATCAACATGGTTTCTGTTGAAACAGTAATCCAGTAGTCTAAAGGTTTGTGTTAGGCTATTCTCAGATATTCCACACACGCACACAGACATGCACATCCCTCATTAATTGGCAAACCATATTTTAATTGACATGGGCTTCTGTAGGTGAATATGTTTAGTTATCAGGCACAAGAGTCATCAGTTACAGCCAACGGAGAACGACGCCATGCCAAAAACTGACTTAAGTTTCATACCTTTGATATGAGAGAAATTATTTTAAACAGATCGCACTTAATCTTATTAAAAAGTTTAGGAAACATACACTGATACGTCATTAGTCTCCAGCAAAAACATCCAAAGGGAATGGAGGAGTAAAAAACGTTTTAACAAGATTAATGTAGAAAACGAAA